>NW_019943173.1:61495-71708 GCF_002910315.2 Salvelinus sp. IW2-2015
CAAACCTGTCTACATCTCCCACAGACGAACCTCCAATCCTGCCTTTACATACCCCACAGACTAATACCTCTCAATCCTGTCTTACATCTCCCTCGACTAACCTCTCATTCCTGTCTACATCTCCCCACAGACGAACCTCTCAATCCTTGTCTACATCTCCCCTCAGACTAACCTCTCAATCCTGCCTACATATCCCTCAGACTAACCTCTTCAATCCTGTCTACATATCCCACAGACTACCCTCTCAACGGATCACCCATCAATTTAACACACTACATCACTAGCTGACACACTGACAGGAGGCTGTGGAGTGTCATAGGCAGGTTGTGGAGTGTCATAGGCAGGCTGCACAGCCTGCACAGGCCTGCACAGCTGCCACATCGCCTGCCTATGACACTTCACAGCCTGCCCTATGACACTTCAACAGCTGCCCTATGACACTGCACAGCCTGCTATGACACCGCACAGCCTGCCTATGACACCACACAGCCTGCCTATGACCATCTGTCTATACTTGTAGTAGTCTGTAAGTGTGTTTCCCTAATCTCTGCCCTGTGATTATCTATCAACCCCCATCACCTAAAACGATATACACAAACATTGTCGTGTATGTGTGTGTGTGTGTGTGTGTGTGTGGTGTGTGTGTGTGTGTGTGTGTGTGTGTGTGTGTGTGGTGTGTGTGTGTGTGTGTGTGTGTGTGTGTGTGTGTGTGTTGGTGTGTGGTGTGTGTGTGTGTGTGTGTGGGTGTGTGTGTGAGGATGTAGACAAGCACGGAGCATGTGTGTGCTCTCACTCGACATACTGCCTTTCAATCAGCCCCTGAACGAAACACACACGCGCACACCACACACACACACACACACACACACACACAAACACACACACACACACACACACACACACAACACACACACACACACACACACACACACACACCACACACACACACACACACACACACACACACGCACACACAACACACAACACACACACACACAGGACATGCCGGAGGGTCAGCAAAGCAATAAAGAGTGTGAAGCGCTGTCAAAGGTGCTAATTCACTCAATATTGGGAATTCTGCTTTTGGTCTACCTTCCATTACTTAGATGTATACAAGAAGAGGGAGCGGGAGGGAGAGAGAGTGAGAGAGAAAGATAATGTATAGGGGGGTGAAATGGTAGATAAGAGAGTGGAGTCCTATCTCGTCAGTCCGCTCTAGTGTGATTGAAGACATGGGGTCCCAGGGAGATAAGTGAACTTTAGTATGTATGCTCTCTCTCTCTCCTTCTCCTTGCGTTCCTTCTTTTCCTCAACCCCCTGCCTCCCAGGGATGACTGATGGACGGATGGAGGGAGGAGAGAGGAGGAGGGGAGGAGGAGGGGAAATGAGGAAGAGGTATTAGGGCACAGACAAAACCCCCACTGTGTGCTATAAAGAGGAGAGCACTCCCTCCCTCCCTCCCCTTCCCTCCTCCCTCCTCCTCCCTCCCATCTCTTCATCTCAGTATCGTTATCCCCTAAGTCTCTCCCATCTCCATTTCTCTGTCTCTCTCTGTCTTTATGCTCTCTCTCTCTCTTCCCCCTCTCCCTCTCTCTCTCTCTCTCTCTCTCTCTCTTCCCCCCCCCCCTCTCCTCTCTCGTTCTTCTCATCCTTATTCTGTCTGTCTGTTTAGTCCTGGGGTCTGTTGAGTTAGTAAAGTGATTATGAGGACTGGGGTCCAGAGTCACTTCTAAAGATAATCACAGAAATGTTGTTAGCTGCCTCTATGTCCATAGATAGATACAGCTTACCGCTAAAACATTTCCTGGAGTGTGTGTGTGGTGTGTGTGCTGCGTGCATATGGTGTGTGTGTGTGTGTGGTATGTGTGTGTGTGTGTGTGTGTGAGTGTTTTAGGGGATCTCAGGGGGAGAGCAATTTTCTGTTTGTCGCTCCTCCAGCACATTTCCTGGCCCAGGCACATTCATTTTTAAAAAGGGTTTTACAAGGCTCATAATGTCTACATCACACACACTCACAAACACACACACACACACACACACACACACACACACACACACACATACACTGTTTGTGTGTATTGATTTAGATGACAAGGGTTGATAGGATAATCACAGGGCAGAGATTAGGGTACTACAGATTACAGACTATTACAGGTATATAGAGAGGCTGTCATAGACAGGCTGTGTAGTGTCATAGGCAGGCTGTGTAGTGTCATAGGCAGGCTGTGTAGTGCCTGCTGTGTAGTGTCATAGGTAAGCTGTGTAGTGTCATAGGCAGTCTGTGTAGTGTCATAGGCAGGCTGTGCTGTGTAGTGTCATAGGCAGACTGTGCTGTGTAGTGTCATAGGCAGGCTGTGCTGTGTAGTGTCATAGGCAGGCTGTGCTGTGTAGTGTCATAGGAAGGCTGCGTAGCGTTGTAGGCAGGCTGTGTAGTGTCATAGGCAGGCTGTGCTGTGTAGTGTCATAGGAAGGCTGCGTAGTGTTGTAGGCAGGTTGTGTAGTGTCATAGGTAGGCTGTGTAATGTCATAGGTAGGTTGTGTAGTGTTAGTGTGTCAGCTAGTGATATAGTGTGTTAAATGAATTGATGGATGATCCTTCTAGAGGTTAGGGTGAGGGAAGATGTAGACAGGATTGCTTGTTGATGGTTGAATGATGGAGAGAGAGACTCATGTTTTATTCAGAGGTAGGATCTCTTTCTTTCTCTCTCTCTCTCTTGCCTCTCCTCTCCCTCTTTATTTCCATCCCTCAATCCTGCATTCATAGCACAACGTGTAATAAAATGGAGTAAAGCTCTGTGAAGATTTCCGTATTCACCCCCTCATTCTCCCTTCCTCCACAGGAAGTCATTCTAAAGAGAGCGGCAGACTTGGTAGAAGCGCTCTACGGGATGCCACACAATAACCAGGTGAGACACACACACAATAACAAGGTGAGACACACACAATAACCAGGTGAGATACACACACAATAACCAGGTGAGACACACACACACACACACACATACACACACAATAACCAGGTGAGACACACACACAATAACCAGGTGAGACACACACACACACACAGAATAACCAGGTGAGACTAACCACACACCAATAACGCACGTGGACACACAAAACCAAGCAACAACCGGGACCACAATAACCAGTTTGTGGTGAGCACAAAACAACACACACCACTACCACAATAACCATAGCGAAAACTGAAACAGGACAGCACACATAACACACAAACAATACCAGGTGAGACACACAACACACACAATAACCAGGTGAGACACACACACACACACACACACAAACACATAAACCAGGTGAGACACACACACAATAACCAGTGAAGACACACACACACACACACACACACACAATAACCAGGTGAGACACCACACACAATAACCAGGTGAGACACACACCACAATAACCAGGTGAGACACACACACAATAAACCAGTGAGACACACACACACACACACACAACAATAGAATCCAGGTGAGACACACACACCAATAAATACCAGCGGTGCAGAACACACACACACACACACACACACACAAATAGCCAGTGGTGACACATACACAGTGGTGGACAGACCACACCAATAACCAGTTGAGAAACACAGCCACACCACAATAAACCAGGTGAGACACACACCACAATAACCAGGTGAGACACAGCACACACACCACACATATAACCAGGTGAGAACCAACAACATAAACAGGTGACACACGACAATAACCAGGTGAACAACGCACACACACCCAGATAACCCCAAGTCGAGAGCCAACACTACAGGGAGACACCACACACACACAACAAAAATGTGTCCACACATGCAAAAACAACAGATCCCATCCCCTCAACCCTGACAGTGGGAAAGAGTGGAGGTGGAGAGAGGGAAAAGCTATGGGGATAGTGAGGAGGAGGACAAAAACATTTTATGAATCTATTAACCATGTTTTACCCCTCTCCTCTTTGGTAATATTTTTGTGTATGTAAACTTTACACTGAACCTATCTGTCAATGTTAACTATGGACGGGAAGTCAATAAGAACAAATTCCTGGAGATGTTTAACAATGTTCGGACCCTACCAACAGCGAAAAAAGGACCTCCCGTTATGGGGACGGAGGTTGGGAAGATATTAAAGATATAGAACAAAACTCACACAACCAACAAGAGAGCAGCACCACAACACTATACATAAAGAGAGACCAACGAAGGACAAGCGGAAGCACAAACACTACAATAAAAACGAGAAGACCCAAGACAATCACCCACAACACACTACATAGAAGAGAGACCCCAAGGACAACCACCATCAACCACTACTAAAGCATAAAGAAGAAGACTAAGACAACACCACAAACTCAGGACATAACATAAAAAGAGAGCCCTTAAGGATCGAACACCACAACACTACTTAAAGAGAGACCTAAGCACAACACCACAAAACACACATAAAGAGGACACCAAGACAATCACCACAATACTACATAAAAGAGAGACCTAAGAACAACACCACAAAGCACTACATTAAAGAAGAGACTAAGACAACACCACAACACTACATAAAGAGAGTACCTAAGACACACACCACAACACTACATAAAGAGAACCTAAGGACAACACCACAACATACATAAAGACGAGACCTAAGACAACACCACAACACTACATAAAGAGGAGACCTAAGACAACACCACAAACATACATAAAAGAGAACCCAAAGACAACACCACAACACTACATAAAGAGAGACCTAAGACAACACCACAACACTACATAAAGAGAGACCTAAGACAACACCACAACACTACATAAAGAGAGACCTAAGACAACACCACAACACTACATAAAGAGAGACCCAAGACAACACCCACAATACTACATAAAGAGAGACCTAAGACAAACAACAACTACATAAAAGAGACTAAGAACACCACCAAGACTAGACAACACCACAACACTACAAATAAAGAGACAAGACCAACACACCTAAAGAGGACCTAAGACAAACACCACAACACTAACGAAAGTGACAAGACACCTCAATAAGAGACCTAGCACACACACACAGAGAACCGACAACACTACAACATTACAAAGAGAGACCTAAGACAAACACAACCTAAGAGAGACAAGAATAACACATACACTACATAGAAAAGCTTGCACACACAAACTACATAAAAGAAAAGACTAGAGACAACACCACCAAACCAGCAACATAAAGAGAGACCTAAGAACACAAACAAACTAAGACCTGACAACACAACGATAAAGAGACCAAGACAACACCACAACACTACATAAAGAAGAGAAGACCAAGAACAACACCACACACACATATTAAGAGAGACCTAAAAACAACCACAACACATACATAAGGAGAGACCTAAGGACAACACCACAACACTACTAAAAGAAGAAAGCTAAAGCAAAGGAACACCACAACGACAACGATAAAGATAGAGACCTAAGACAACACCACAACACTACATAAAGAGAGACCTAAGACACACAACATAAAGAGAGAACCTAAGACACACCACAACACAACATAAAGAGAGACCTAAACAACACCACAACACTACCCATAAAAGAGACCTAAGGACAACCACCACAACACAACATTTAAAGAGAGACCTAAGACAACACCACAACACTACATAAAGAGAGACCTAAGACAACACCACAACACTACATAAAGAGAGACCTAAGACAACACCACAACACTACATAAAGGCAAAACCAAGATGGCGTAGCAGTCGGGCGTGTGTTTTTGTCATTTCCCGTCCTGTCCCATGTTTATATCGTTTTCTTCGTATATATATTGCATATATTTTAATCTCACTTTCCATCTACGGACACAATATACTCTCCTATAACTCGCCTCAACCAATGTGGTACGGATCTGTTATTTTTATATTTTAGAACCGGAACCCCCTTCAGAAGCTAGCCAGCTAACTAGCTAGTAGTCAGTTAGCCACTTCTAGCGGTCTTCATCATTAACTCGGACATCAGCCAACCTCAACCTGGTCAATTCCTGCCAGTCTGCACAGCGTGATATCAACGCAGAGCATATCGGACGGGTTTTTCTCTACCACATCTCCGGATTCCCAGCGCAAGCTCTGAACCTTTACACCGGATCATCGCAGCTAGTTGCTATCCGAGTGGCTACTCCTGGCTAACGTCTCTGTCCCGAAGCAAGCACCAGTTAGGCTGGAGCTAGCCTCGAGCTAGGCCCATCTCCCGGCTAGCCAAAGAGGTCCACCAGCCAATTCTTGGGCTACAATACCTCTTTTGCCAATTGGCCTGGACGCTTTAATGCCGACACGGAGCCCCGCTGATCCATCACGTCTGGTCTGCCGACGTAACCGTCCAAGGTGGTTTCAACAGGCTCTTCCGTTGCAACGTCGCCGGATGCCCATCTGCTAGCCCCGGCCCGCTAGCTGTCAGAATCACCATGTCTCCAGATCACCTAGTGACTACGGAATTGGCTCCCTGACTCATCTAGTGCTACTCTTTGGACCCTATGATCACTCGGATACACATGCCTCTCCCTAATGTCAATATGCCTTGTCTATTGCTGTTTGGTTAGTGATTATTGTCTTATTTCACTGTAGAGCCCATATCCCTGTCCAATATGCCTTAGATAGCCATTTTGTTCCAACCCCCACACACGCGGTGACCTAACCTGGCTAAACTGGTGCCTCTAGAGACAAAGGACCTTGTGAAGATGCAGGAGGAAACAGGTACAAAAGTATCTATATCCACAGTAAAACGAGTCCTATATCGACATAACCTGAAAAGCCGCTCAGCAAGGAAGAAGCCACTGCTCCAAAACTGCCATAAAAAAGCCAGACTATGGTTTGCAACTGCACATGGGGACAAAGATCGTACTTTTTGGAGAAATGTCCTCTGGTCTGATGAAACAAAAATAGAACTGTTTGGCCATAATGACCATCGTTATGTTTGGAGGAAAAAGGGGGAGGCTTGCAAGCCGAAGAACACCATCCCAAACATGAAACACGGGGATGGCAGCATCACGTTGTGGGGGTGCTTTGCTGCAGGAGGGACTGGTGCACTTCACAAAATAGATGGTATCATGAGGGAGGAAATGATGTGGCTATATTAAGGCAACATCTCAAGACATCAGGAAGTTAAAGCTTGGTCGCAAATGGGTCTTCCAGATGGACAATGACCCCAAGCATACTTCCAAAGTTGTGACAAAACGGCTTAAGGACAACAAAGTCAAGGTATTGGAGTGGCTATCACAAAGCCCTGACCTCAATCCCATAGAACATTGAAAAAGTGTGTGCGAGCTAGGAGGCCTACAAACCTGACTCAGTTTTTTATCTCTGTTAGGGGGAATGGGCCATCTCAATCGCACTCCACACTGCCCTTTCTCACCTGAAGAAAAGGAACACCTATGTGAGAATGCTGTTCATTACAGCTCAGCGTTCAACACCATACTGCCCACGAAGCTCATCACTAAGCTAAGGACCCTGGGACTAAACACCTCCCTCTGCAACTGGATTGTGGACTTCCTGACGGGCCGCCCCCAGGTGGTAAGAGTAGGCAACAACATGTCTGCCACACTGATCCGCCCCTCAGGGGTGTGTACTTAGTCCCCTCCTGTAGTCCCCTCCTGTGTGGTGCCAGGACAACAACCTCTCCCTTAATGTGAGCAAGACAAAGGAGTTGATTGTGGACTACAGGAAAAGGCGGGCCGAACAGGCCCTCATTAAAATCGACGGGGCTGTAGTGTAATGGGTCGAGAGTTTCAATTCCTTGGTGTCCACATCACCAACGAACTATCATGGTCCAAACATAACAAGACAGTTGTGAAGAGGGCAAGACAAAACCTTTTCCCCCTCAAGAGAAAATATTTGGCATGGGTCCCCAGATCCTCAAAAGGTTCTACAGCTGCACCATCGAGAGCATCCTAACCGTTTGCATCACCACCTGGTATGGCAACTGCTTGGCATCTGACCGTAAGGCGCTACAGAGGCTAGTGCGAACGGCCCAGTACATCACTGGGGCCAAGCTCCTGCCATCCAGGACCTATGTAATAGGTGGTGTCAGAGGAAAGCCCGGAAAATTGTCGGAGACTCCAGTCACCCAAGTGGGTGACTGTTTTCTCTGCTACCGCACGGCAAGCGGTACCAGAACGCCAAGTCTAGGACCAAAAGGCTTCTCAACAGCTTCTACCCCCAAGCCATAAAACTGCTGAACACTTCATAAAAATCCCCACCGGATAATTTACATTGACCACCCCCCTTGTACACTGCTGTTACTCGCTGTTTTTTTTCTAGGGGGTGGATTAGCTTTAACATTGAGGACAGATTGTTGCTTCCATCAATGTAATTGTCTGCATCATTTCCAATCCTCCATATCTTTCTTAGGTAAATATATATCCATATAAATATACATACATACCAATACATATACTGTACATATGCATACATAAACATTCATACATACATACATACATACATACATACATACATACATACATACATACATACATACATACATACATACATACATACATACATACATACATGCACATATCTATATAGATATACATATTTTTTTTAGATGCCTTTATTATTCCCCGCGAACCCTACCACCCTTCCCCCAATTGGAGTAAACGAATAAACAATTACTCTTTGGCTTCTACCTTCAGTTTATGCATATTATACACATTTTACTGACACAATCTATTTTACAATAGTTATATTTTGTTTGTTTTTAGTCCTTCCTCTATTTCTGATGTCCATCCAGTTTGATTTCTATTTGTAACTGTGCTATTTCACAACATGTATGAACCTATATACATTTTACAGACCCTGTATGTTTTACATTGGTTATCTTATTAGTCCCAACCTTCAGCTCCATTCAACCCCTCCTATCTATCTCTCAACATCATCCATTTTGGATTTCTATTTGACATATTTTTTCAACTGTGCTGTGATGCTTCACAAAAGTACTGAACCTTTCTATTCTCATAGCTGCTACGGATTGTAAATTAAAGATAAAAAAAAATTCTAAAATAATTATTATATTATTGATTGATTTGCTATGGCTTTTCAAATCACCCAGTATTGCTATCTGCAGCGTTAGTTCTAGGCAAATGTTGCAATTCTTCAGCCATTCCTGGACCTGTAACCAAAAACGAGCTACATATGGACAGTACCAAAATAAATGATCTAATGACTCTGCCTCCTCACAGCAAAATCTGTAGAGCTGGGAAGATTGTATCCCCCATATATATAGCATTATATCGGTTTTTATATTATGTATAGTAATTTAAATTGAAAAATGTGAAGTTTTGAATCCGGCGTTGTTTTGCGTGTCAGTTCATAGACCATGTGCCATGGAATGGGTACATCAAAAATCTCTTCCCAACTATTTTTCAGTTTATATGGCACAGCTGTAAATYTTTTGGTCCTTAAATAAAATTGGTATATGTTTTTATTTATCACACTTTGCTTTAACCATTTATGTTCTTTAATGCAGGGCCAACAAACAAGTGCCTTACCTTTTTCCCCTTCTACTTGCCTCTTCCATTGTTGTGGTAATGCTGGAATTAGTTGGTTGTAATTTTGAGTAGAGCAGACATTTCCATTTGTCTGTGTTTGATGCATGTGTGACATACATTTGAAGTCAGAAGTTTACATACACCTTAGCCAAATACATTTAAAATCAGTTTTTCACAATTCCTGACATTTAATCAGAGTAAAAATTCCCTGTTTTAGGTCAGTTAGGATCACCACTGAAATGTCAGCATAATTGTAGAGAGAATCATTTATTGCAGCTTTTATTTCTTTCATCAAATTCCCAGTGGATCAGAAGTTTACATACACTCAATTAGTATTTGGTAGCATTGCCTTTAAATTGCTTAACTTGGGTCAAACTTTTCGGGTAGCCTTCCACAAGCTTCCCACAATAAGTTGGGTGAATTTTGACACATTCCTCCTGACAGAGCTGGTGTAACTGAGTCAGGTTTGTAGGCCTCCTTGCTCGCACACGGTTTTTCAGTTCTGCCCACAAATGTTCTATGGGATTGAGGTTGGGGCTTTGTGATGGCCACTCCAAATACTTTGTTGTTCTTAAGCCATTTTGCCACAACTTTGGAAGTATGCTTGGGGTCATTGTCCATTTGGAAGACCCATTTGCGACCAAGCTTTAACTTCCTGACTG
>NW_019943173.1:72918-80935 GCF_002910315.2 Salvelinus sp. IW2-2015
TCATATTCGTTATATAAATAGGCCCTTTTAATTTTGTCTGGCTTGCCATTCCAAATAAAATGTAATCTTTTTTGTTCATATAATTTAAAAAGCAGGTCACTAGGTGTAGGCAAAACCATAAGCAAATAGGTAAACTGTGATATGACTAAAGAGTTAATCATGGTGATTTTCCACAAATAGACAGGTATTTTCCTTTCCATTGTAGCAAGATCTTATCTATTTTTGCTAACTTTCTATAAAAAGTATTGGAGTGAGATCATTTATTTATCTTGGGATTTCTATACCGAGTATGTCCACATCCCCGTCAGACCATTTTATTGGTCAACTACACGGTAATGTAAAATGTGCATTCTTTTAGTGATCCGATACGTTATATAGTACCCTTATCATAATTTGGTTTTAATCCAGAGAGGTTAGCAAAAGTATCTAGATCCTCTATGATGCTGTGGAGGGATTCTAATTCTACAAGTATCTAGATCCTCTATGATGCTGTGGAGGGATTCTAATTCTACAAGTATCTAGATCAGGGGTGGGCAAACTTTTTGACTCGCGGGCCAAATGGGTTCTAAAATTTTGACAGAGGGGCCGGGCCAGGAGCATTTGGAGGGAGTGTTTGGGCCGGATATACTAAAGCATTAAATGTAGTGTGTGCAAACCTCATAGCACAGTAAGAACACTACAACCCAATTTATTAACTGTCTTTTCAAATTGTAAAAATAGCCCTTATCAGTTAATAAATTTGTCTCAAGGAATATGCAAGAATATGGCATTTACATACTATTTCGCAGATACCGGGATGAGGAAATGTAAATAGATTAAAATAACATACGCACTGTGATTTATCAAGATTGCGTCTGTTTTTAATAAAGTTTCAATCGAAGGTGCAAAGTTAAAGAAATCAACATTTATTGAAAAATGGAATCACTTTCAACATTCAAAACATATTATTACACAACGAAATACTCAAGCTCAATAATATCTACTTGTGTTAAACTCCGCAAAATCATGGATGGATTGTCCTGACCGCGCGCTCTACAAACTCGCCACGGACGCCCTCGCCTTCACGCGCAAACAGTACACGTGTATCGTTGCCAAGCACACAGACATAGGCTGTATTAAAATTCTAACCTGCAGCTGAAAATTTAAATTTAAATTAAGAGCGATGTGCGGCGTGTTAATAAAGCTACTGTACCGCTGCTGTGGCGTAAATGCGCATTGCTTTCTAATTAAAAGACGCACTTCCAAACTTTCCATATGCATTTTTTCATAACAGCAGAAAAACTCACCATTTCAGTGGGAACAGTGTTGTTGGTCTCCCTTTTTTGCCAGTGCATCAAAGTCTGGAGTTAGTTTTGTTGTGGCAATTCTCGCTTAATGGTGACGTGAAACGAAGTGAAAAATTAAAGTGAAATAAAGAGAATACGCGCGCCACTACCAACAACGGTCAATGTGTTTTGAGTGCGCCATCTATTGGGAAAACGTGGGCATTGCAGGGAAAGGGGAAAAAAAGGAGGTTTTTACTATAATTTGGACAAGTTCGGCGGGCCGGATTAAAAAGCCTAACGGGCCGTATGTGGCCCGCGGGCCGTAGTTTGCCATGTCTGATCTAGATCCTCTATGATGCTTGTGGAGGGATTCTAATTCTACAAGTATCTAGATCCTCTATGATGCTGTGGAGGGATTCTAATTCTACAAGTATCTAGATCCTCTATGAGGCTGTGGAGGGATTCTAATTCTACAAGTATCTAGATCCTCTATGAGGTCGTGGAGGGATTCTAATTGTGGGTTTAAATGAAAACATGTATCATCAACGTACAATGACACCTTTGTTTTTAAGCCACGGATTTATAATCCCTTAATATTATTGTTGGATCTAATTTTAACAGCTAACATTTCGATGGAAATAATATATAGATATGCCGATAGTGGACAACCTTGTTTTACTCCTCTAGACAGTTTAACACGTTCTGAGATGTAGCCATTATTTACTATTTTACACCTAGGGTTACTATACATATCTTTAACTCATTTTATAAGAGATTCCCCAAAATTGAAATATTCTAGGCATTTATATTTAAACTCCAGTCATACTTTATCAGAAGCCTTTTCAAAATCAGCAACAAATTGGTAGAATTTCTATTTTGAAGATTGAAAAATAATTTGGTGCATTTTCCCCATATTCCATTCAGTTGGCTTTATTTGTATAATATATTACACTGGATCTTTCTTTAATCAGTTCCTACATTTCTTTTTGTTTTTCCTCTAACTTATTCTGTGTCTCTATGGTACAGTTTTTATTGCTATCTAACTGTACTGTTTGTCCTTCAATTTGCTTTGTTAATATGGACTCTTTTAATCTAAATTGCTTTTGTTTTATAGATGAGTACTGAATTGCATGGCCTCTAAAGGCACATTTAAAAGTGTCCCATACAATAAGGGGATCTGCTGTACCTATGTTATGTCTGAAAAAGTCAGTTATACATTTTTCTGTCCTAGTTATAAACAATTTTTCATCTAGTAGGCTTTGATTAAATTTCCAATATCCTTGCCCACGTGGAAATTCTGTAAGAGTAATATATATGCCAATTATGTGATGATCCGACCGCATTCGGTCCCCTTACTGGTTGGTAGGTGATCAAATACTTATGTCATGCAATAAAATGCAAATTAATTACTTAAAAATCATACATGTGATTTTCTGGATTTTTGTTTTAGATTCCGTCTCTCACAGTTGAAGTGTACCTATGATAAAAATTACAGACCTCTACATGCTTTGTAAGGAGGAAAACCTGCAAAATCGGCAGTGTATCCAATACTTGTTCTCCCCACTGTACATGTTTTAAAAATCCTGTTTATCTTATTTTCCATAATTAGCTATTAATATTTGTATTAATGTAGGCAATTTATGCAAAGGATTTTACCTCTCACCAGTCTTGCCATTACCAAAATTACATTGCAAGCAAGTATTATATTAGCAAACAATTATTGTGAATCATCCTATATTGTCCCTAACATCTTTTGCTCCCTCGCAACAGTTGTGGGATACACACATACACCCACACACTCATACAAACTCATACACACTCAAACCCTTTCCCCCACACAACCATAGGCTCACATTCTCAACAGTTGCACCATCCCAGAGCCCAACTCAAGAAAGGTCTTGATTTACGAATGCATATACAGTTGCAGCTGTATGAGAAGGCCTGCATAACTGTGCAAAACAATGGCCAGAAATGGGTAGATTTTATTAACCATTGTCACGTCCTAGATGATGGATGTAATGGATGAAACACCCATTACACGGTCCCCCGTATTGACTATGTTCCCAAGCATCTCCATGCAGTCAGACTTTTGATTTTGTGCCACCAGGGCCACAATAATATGCTCCCTCTCTGAATGTCCGAGTGTGACCCCCTCCCCATGGGTTACTGCAGCTAGTGTTGCCAGCACTGCCACTGTCTGAGTGGGGGCACCCCACCGGAATCCCCCACGGCTAGGTACAAGGTGGTCAAGGTTCTCATTAGCAGCTTTGAGAATTTCCTTGTATATTATGCTTTCCTTTTAGGGGGCTTTGGCTTTGCAGGACCAACCCTGCCAAGCAGGCTCAGAATCTTGAGGGGGCAGTGCTGCTCTAGGTCTCGGACTGTATTTTGGCTGCATACAGACCGCTTACAGCAGGCCCATAAAACAGTTAGGGACTTCTCCTTAGTATCTGGGTCATTCAGGTGTGTGTCTAGGGTATAGGGTTGTGGACCGTTCCATCAATATAGGATCATAAATAAATAAATTAGATGTATAATTCATTTAAAAAATGTAGTTCCCCATGATAGGACAATAAATAAGTTAAATGTATAATTTATTTAAAAATGCTGTTCCACCATGACAGGACAATAATTAAATAAATAAATAAGATTTATAATTCATTATCAAAAGTATATCCATCATCTGAACAACATTGAAAGCTCTCTCACACCCCCGCTCACAGCAATRCATTGGTTCTGGGATATGCAAACATTTCCTTTCTCACTCAACGCCACACTTTCCCAAACACAAAGAAACACATACCCCACCATCCACACATACTGTGCCTTCTGTTTGCTGAGTGTTTATCTTCACCATGTTGAATTAGTGCTTTTGTGTTCCAATTAGTTATATTTGAAGATATATAGAAAAGCTGTATTTTTTGTTGTGTTATTACAATCCATAACCGGGCTAGAATTGTGTTTCATTATTTTCCTTGTCTATAAGAACTTTGTAATTTTTAAATAGCCATGGAGTAGTCTTTGTTTCTCTGAACAACTGGTTATCAATATATAGTTTATCGACGACGAGACCTACTCGTTTCCCTTTTAATCGATTTTCCTTGAAAATTGGATACAGAACTTTACGCCATTCTGCAATTTCCTTCGAGAACTGGTCATTCATGGCAATTTTCGTGCCAGCAAGTCTTTTACCCAGGCTTTTAACCATTATTTTATCTTTAAAGAAAGCAAATTTGGCAACGATTGGGCATTCATACCTCGGCCCTCTCTGTCCGAAGCGGTGTACACGTTCGAGTTGGATTTTGTCGATAGCTTCACGTGGAATCTGAAGCTCTGTAAGGATGAACTCTCTAACTACAGATTCAGGAACTTCCCCTTCTTTCTCTTGGATACCTGTAAGTACCAGATTCTCTCTCATGGATCTAGTCTGTATGTCAAGTAAGGCTTCTCTCAGAACGGTGTTCTCCTTTTTAAGTTCATTAACTTCGGTTTCAATCTTATTGACTGTCTCTTTTAGCTTGTTTGTCTCTTTCTCCAATGTCGCAGCTTTTTCATCACTCATCTCGAGGCTTGCCTTCCACTCTTTTATATCCTTACTGACTAGTTCAGGTATACCCAGTTTGTCATTTATTGATTTTATCAGATCAGTTTCGACCTTTACCATTCCCGGTGGTGAAAATATGAAATCGTCTGTGTCATCATGTTTGGGTGTTGCTTGTTTTCGTAATATTTGTCGATAAATTTCTCTAGTCTTAAGATTTGTTTTGTGTTATTATCCAGATTGAAGGTTATTACCCACCAGATTGTGTAGTGCTAATATTTAGTCTAATTTACCGATATGGAATATTACGTTTTTATCTTGAGGTGCTCTACATAACTACGTTCAGTCCTCCATCTTCCTTCTCTTTTAGCTGTTTGTTTGTTACCTGTGCATAGTCAGTTCGCCCCCACCTACATGTACAGATTACCGGTGTACCGGTGCCCCCTGTATATAGCCTCGTTATTGTTATTCTTATTGTGTTACTTTTTATTATAACTTTTTATCTTAGCCTACTTGGTAAAATATTTTCTTCTTCCTGAACTGCACTGTTGTTAAGGGCTTGTAAGTAAGTAAGCATTTCACGGTAAAGTCTACACTTGTTGTATTCGGCGCATGTGGCAAATAAAGTTTGATTTGATTTAAAAAGAGACCTAAGACAACACCACAACATGGTAGCAACACAACATGGCAGCAACACATGACAACACAGCATGGTACAAACATTGTTAGGCACAGACAACAGCACAAAGGGCAAAAAGGTAGAGACAACAATACATCACGTGAAGCAGCCACAACTGTCAGTAAGACTGTCCATGACTGAGTCTTTGAATGTAGAGATAAAACTGTCCAGCTCGTTCCAGTCGTTAGCTGCAGCGAACTGAAAAGAGGAGTGACCCAGAGATGTGTGTGCTTTGGGGACTGTCTAGATTTAACCTTAGCCTGCAGCTTGGATATGTGCTTAGAGAAGGACAGGGTACTATCTAGCCATACTCCCAAGTACATGTATGAGGTGACTACCTCAAGCTCTAAACCCTCAGAGGTAGTAGTCACACCTGTGGGGAGGGGGGCGCTCTTCTTATGGAACCACAAGACCTTTGTTTTGGAGGTGTTCCGAATAAGACTAAGGGTAGAGAAAGCTTGTTGGACACTAAGAAAGCTTCGTTGTGGAGCGTTTAAGATAAAACCCAGGGAGGGTTCTGCTGAGTATAGGACTGTATCATCTGCATATAAATGGATGAGAGAGCTTCCTACTGCCTGAGCTATGTTGCTGATGTAAATTGAGAAGAGGGTGGGGCCTAGGATCGAGCCTTGGGGTACTCCCTTGGTGACAGGCAGTGACTGTTCTGACTTTACACACTGTACTCTTTGAGAGACGTAGTTAGAAGAAAATAAACAACTGAGCCTTATAGAAGAACTCTATTGCATTTAATTATATTATTTTCTATTCCATTAAATGGGATCTAACATGCCTCTCTCTGTCAGGAGATGATTCTGAAGCGGGCAGCTGACATGGCAGAGGTGTTGTATACGACGGTGCCACGCGGCCACAACCAGCTGTTAGGCAGCGGCTCCGTCCACGCCAGCATGATGGCCGTCAACTCCTTCCCCGGGTCAGAGGTCACACAGACAGCCAATCAGGGTGAGCTAAAATATAGGAACCAGGAAGTTAAATGGTTTTGTGTAATGTATGAAAACTACTTTTTTGTCTCGTTCTCTCTGTCTCTTTTTTCTCTTTATTTATCTCTCTCTTTCTTAATTCTCTCTCTCTCTGTCTCTCCTCTCTCTTCCCCCCATCCCCACCTCCTCTCTGTATCACTCTCTTCCCCCTCCTCTCTCGCTCTCTCTCCTCCCCTCTCCCCTCTCTCTCCTGTCTCCCCTCTCCCTTCCTACCTCTAGGTTACAGTAGGAGTAGCAGCAGTGCATCTCCTCATGGTTATGTCCCCAGCACCACTCCACAGCAGACCAGCTACAGCTCTGTTTCCACTAGCATGAACGGCTACACTGACTCTGGCATGACCACGCTAGGAACCTCACCCAACTTCCTCAACGGGTCAGCCACCAACTCACCCTACGCTAGTGAGTACCACACTACAMTGTCCACACTACACACTAAAACCTCCACACTATGTACGCTATACCATTGAGTGCCACAATGAACCCTCCACACTATACCCTGTGCCCTACATGCTATGCCCTACGATAAAAAGAGAGAGCTATAGATGAGAGAAATGTACAATGAAAAAGAAAGCGGGCGGTGAAAGACCATTGGTTTCTTTAAGAGTGTCCTTTATGTCTATAATGGCTGTTCTCATTATCTCTCCTCCTCCCCCCTACATTAAAGACGCTTAATTAAATCAATAAATGAATTGCAGGAGATGCAATTCAATTCCAGCTCTTTAATTCTCTTGAATGTTAACGCGTATTTTAACATACTCAAATGGACCAGCGATGACAGCAGACACTTTCAATCAAACACAGAGACACAGAGACACACACACACGCACACACACACTATGTAGACACTTTTGATCAATACCTTCCTGCTGGCCGGCTTACTACTTCCCGTTGTCATTAATTGATTTGTTAGGCCTCCTTCATAAGTGGACTATGGTTGCATCCAAAATGGCACTCTATTGCCTACATACTGCCCTATGTGGCCTAGTCGAAGGTAGAGCACTATACATACTGCCCTATGTGGCCTTCAGCCTATATAGTGCTCTACCTTCGACCAGGCCACATAGGGCAGCCTATATAGTGCTCTACCTTCGCCAGGCCACATAGGGCAGCCTGTATAGTGCTCTACCTTCGACCAGGCCACATAGGGCGTATGTATAGTGCCTACCTTCGACCAGGCCACATAGGGCAGCCTATATAGTGCCTCTACTTCGACCAGGCCACATAGGGCAGCCTATATAGTGCTCTACCTTCGACCAGGCCACATAGGCAGCCTAATTAGTGCTCTACCTTCGACGAGCCACATAGGGCAGCCTATATAGTGCTCTACCTTCGAGCAAGGCCACATAGGGCAGCCTATATAGTGCTCTACTTTCGACCAGGCCACATAGGGAAGCTTATAGTGCTCTAACCTTCGACAGCCACATAGGGCAGTATGTATAGTGCCTACTTCGACTAGGCCACATAGGGCAGTATGTATAGTGCTCTACTTCGACAGGCCACATAGGGCAGTATGTATAGTGCTCTACCTTCGACT
>NW_019943173.1:86163-127390 GCF_002910315.2 Salvelinus sp. IW2-2015
CTTACAGTGCAAACAAATAATTGGAGCAAGAAAAACAAAAGTACAAAAAAGGTGCAAGGGGACATCTAGTGAACAAAACCTGAACAGTCCTGGCCAAAACCTGACAGAGTCCCCCCCTAGGAACGGCTCCTGACGTTCCTACCAGCCTTCTCAGGGTGGAGGACCCTGAACTGATCATTCCCTTGTTAGTATTTAAACCCTGTGTGTTCCTTAGTTCCTTGCTCAGTGTTTGTAAGTTAGCACCCAGCCCCAGCCCAAGCCTTGTTTTATATAGACTTTTCTCTTGTTGGATTTTCCAGAGGTTCTCTGGTTTTGTTCTTGTTTATTATTTGAGTAGTCTTTTGAGGTTTGTTTTTCCCTGCTGTTTTTTACCACTTTGTGGATTTTTCGTTGTATTTTGGAGGATATCTATTTTTTATTAAACCACCATCTCTAGTACTGCTGTGTCTGCCTCATCTTCTGGGTTCTGCCAATTATTTAGTGACTGTTTCTCGCACCGGGTCCTGATAACTGAGGGTATTTTGTGTTTTGGGAACCTATGTCTTGTAATATACCCACACTGTTCCCATAACCTCATGAAATGTTCTGGGAACCTTTAAAGAACTCAAAAAGGCTGCTCCGTCAACATTCTTGCAACATAAAAGGAACGTTTTGTGCACCGTGATACAAACATTAACTGACTGTCAGCACAACTGGACAGTTGTAGTGTTTTGGGAACCTATCTCTCGTCATATCCCCACAACGTTCCCATAACCTAAATAAACATTCTGGGAACCATTAAAGAACAGATTAAATGTGTTCTAGGAACGATCTTGCAACATCAGGTGAATGTTTTTTGTCCCCTAAAATAAACAGTGTGAATCAACCGCATTACTGGACAGTTTTTTGTGTTTTGGGAAGATATATTTTGTGATGTCCCCATGATGTTCCCACCAGGCTGTTAGCACAACCTAATGAAACATTCTGGGAACCATTAAAGAGCAGACGAAACAACCATTTTGCAACATCAGGCGAACGTTTGATAAAAACATTGTATAATCATCAGTTTGACTGGACAGTTTGGTATTATGAGAACATTTGCTTCAACCTAGCGAATGTTCTGGGAACATTCACAGAAACAATTTTGGTTTGCTGGGAAAACATTACTGGTATATTGTGTTATTACATTACCAGGAAACCTAATAACAACTTTTTGGGAATGTTATGTGGTGGTTGTTACAGATGTTGTGCACAACATTTTAGTGAATGTTACGAGAACATTCCAAGGATATTTAATTTAAAACGTAAAAATAAAAATAAATGTTATCATAACTTTTAAATAAAGCCATAACTAGAATTTAATGGGAATCTTAGCTAATGTTCTGGGAATGTTCCCAGTCTACTGGGTTATCTGTAAAATCTATAACAGCTGAACTGAGTCCTGTTGTCTGTAAAATCTATAACAGCTGAACTGAGTCCTGTTGTCTGTAATCTATAACAGCTGAACTGAGTCCTGTTGTCTGTAAGATCTATAACAGCTGAACTGAGTCCTGTTGTCTGTATGACTATAACAGCTGAACTGAGTCCTGTTGTCTGTATGACCATAAAAGCTGAACTGAGTCCTGTTGTCTGTATGATCTATAACAGCTGAACTGAGTCCTGTTGTCTGTATGACCTATAACAGCTGAACTGAGTCCTGTTGTCTGTATGATCTATAACAGCTGAACTGAGTCCTGTTGTCTGTAAGATCTATAATAGCTGAACTGAGTCCTGTTGTCTGTATGACTATAACAGCTGAACTGAGTCCTGTGTCTGTATGACCTATAACAGTTGAACTGAGTCCTGTTGTCTGTAAGATCTATAACAGCTGAACTGAGTCCTGTTGTCTGTATGATCTTATAACAGCTGAACAGATCCTGTTGTCTGTATGATCTATAACAGCTGAACTGAGTCCTGTTGTCTGTATGACCTATAACAGCTGAACTGAGTCCTGTTGTCTGTAAGATCTATAACAGCTGAACTGAGTCCTGTTGTCTGTAAGATCTATAACAGCTGAACTGAGTCCTGTTGTCTGTATGATCTATAACAGCTGAACTGAGTCCTGTTGTCTGTATGATCTATAACAGCTGAACTGAGTCCTGTTGTCTGTATGATCTATAACAGCTGAACTGAGTCCTTGTCTGTATGATCTATAACAGCTGAACTGAGTCCTGTGGTCTGTAAGATCTATAACAGCTGAACAGAGTCCTGTTTCTGTAAGATCTATAACAGCTGAACTGAGTCCTATTGTCTGTAAGATCTATAACAGCTGAACTGAGTCCTGTTGTCTGTAAGATCTATAACAGCTGAACTGAATCCTGTTGTCTGTAAGATCTATAACAGCTGAACTGAGTCCTGTTGTCTGTATGATCTATAACAGCTGAACTGAGTCCTGTGTCTGTATGATCTATAACAGCTGAACTGAGTCTGTTGTCTGTATGATCTATAACAGCTGAACTGAGTCCTGTTGTCTGTAAGATCTATAACAGCTGAACTGAGTCCTGTTATCCCTCCTGTTGTCATCTGTTGACCAGTCCCCTTCTGTTCCTCTCGCCTCCCCTCCTCTGTTCCGTCCCTCTCTCTAATCCTGCATCTATCCTCCTCGTTCCTCCTTTCTTTCCTCCCTCCCCCTCAATCTCTCCCTCCTCCCTGCCCTTCTCTCTCTCCCTCTCTCTCTCTCCCTCCCCCCCCTCTCTTCCCCTCCCTCTCTCCTACCTATCCCTCCTCTCTCACTCTCTCTCCTCCTCCCTCCCACTCTCCCTCCTCCTCTCTATCTTTCTCTCTCCTCCAGTCGTTCCCTCCAGTCCCACCATGGCCTCCACCACCAATCTTCCCTCTAATTGCAGTAGTTCTTCAGGCATCTTCTCCTTCTCTCCGCCAACATGGTGTCTGCTGCGGTCAAACAGAAGAGCGCCTTCGCCCCCGTTATACGGCCGCAGACCTCCCTCCACTCACCTACACCAGCACTATTGCTAACGACTGCAAGGTAAGCTAGCATGTTGGCTAGTTAACATGCTAGCGAGGCAGTAATTAGTCTATGGAAAGTTAGCAATTAGTCTATGGCCTGTTGATGAGTTAGCTAGAGTCAAGCCAACTCTATACCTCTCTCGATACCCCCTATCCCCTTTTATAATAATGTTGTGGTTTTCTTTACCCTTCTCTCCCAATTTCCCCTCTTCGTCTCCCCCCCCTCTTTCTATCTCCCTCTCTTCCTCCCCTCCAGTAGATCAGTCTTTTGTGGACTCCCCCTCCAGCTCTCTTCAGGGTCTGGCCTTCTCCTGAAGTATGTTATCTCTCTCTCTCTCTCTTTCTTCATTTAATCACCATCAAACCTTCTCTTCTCCTCCCTCTTTTCTGTTGATTATATTGGTTCACTCACCCTCCATCACTCCCCTCCCACAGGGGTTTTCTCCTCTTTTCCTTGTCCACGGGACTTCCCTTTCTCTGTATTTGTCTTCCTCTAGTCCAGTTGTTTCTCATATGATCAGAGGAAGCCAGTGGTGTGTTGTGGCTAATACTAAGCTAGCTGAAAATAGCTTCAAGGTTTAGCCCTTCAGAGAGCTGAAGTGTTGTGTTGACTTTGTGGTCATACGGAAAAAAACTAAATCCTTCAGGTTGGTCACACAGGAAACAGTGAATCATGTGGGAACTACTGCTTTAGTCTGCCATAAGGTCTATCCACTGCTTTAGTCTGCCATAAGTTCTATCCACTGCTTTAGTCTGCCATAAGTCTATCACTGCTTTAGTCTGCCATAAGGTCTATCCACTGCTTTAGTCTGCCATAAGGTCTATCTACTGCTTTAGTCTGCCATAAGGTCTATCTACTACTTTAGTCTGCCATAAGGTCTATCCACTGCTTTAGTCTGCCATAAGGTCTATCCACTGCTTTAGTCTGCCATAGGTTATCCACTGCTTTAGTCTGCTATAAGGTCTATCCACTGCTTTAGTCTGCCATAAGATCTACCACTGCTTTAGTCTGCATAAGGTCTATCCACTGCTTTAGTTTGCCATAAGGTCTATCCACTGCTTTAGTCTGCCATAAGGTCTACCACTGCTTTAGTTTGCCATAAGGTCTATCCACTGCTTTAGTCTGCCATAAGGTCTATCCACTGCTTTAGTCTGCCATAAGTCTATCCACTGCTTTAGTCTGCCATAAGGTCTATCTACTACTTTAGTCTGCCATAAGGTCTATCCACGCTTTAGTCTGCCATAGGTATATCCACTGCTTTAGTCTGCCATAAGGTCTATCCACTGCTTTAGTCTGCTATAAGGTCTATCCACTGCTTTAGTCTGCCATAAGGTCTATCCACTGCTTTAGTCTGCCATAAGGTCTATCACTGCTTAGTTGCCATAAGGTCTATCCACTGCTTTAGTCTTGCCATAGGTCTATCCACTGCTTTAGTCTGCCATAAGGTCTATCCACTGCTTTAGTCTGCCATAAGGTCTATCCACTGCTTTAGTCTGCCATAAGGTCTATCCACTGCTTTAGTTTGCCATAAGGTCTATCCACTGCTTTAGTCTGCCATAAGGTCTATCACTAATTTAGTCTGCCATAAGGTCTTCCACTGCTTTAGTCTGCCATAAGGTCTATCCACTGCTTTAGTCTGCCATAAGGTCTATCCACTGCTTTAGTTTGCCATAAGGTCTATCCACTGCTTTAGTCTGCCATAAGGTCTATCCACTGCTTTAGTCTGCCATAAGGTCTATCTACTACTTTAGTCTGCCATAAGTCATCCAGCTTTAGTCTGCCATAAGGTCTATCCACTCTTTAGTCTGCCATAAGGTCTATCCACTGCTTTAGTCTGCCATAAGGTCTATCCACTGCTTTAGTCTGCCATAAGGTCACTCTACTACTTTAGTCTGCCGATAAGTCTATCCACTGCTTTAGTCTGCCATAAGGTCTATCCACTGCTTTAGTCTGCCATAAGGTCTATCCACTGCTTTAGTCTGCCATAAGTCTATCCACTGCTTTAGTCTGCCATAAGGTCTATCCACTGTTTTAGTCTCCCATAAGGTCTATCCATGTTTTAGTCTGCCATAAGGTCTATCCATTGTTTTAGTCTACCATAAGGTCTATCCACTGCTTTAGTCTTGCCATAAGGTCTATCCACTGCTTTAGTCTGCCATAAGGTCTATCCACTGCTTTAGTTTGCCATAAGGTCTATCCACTGCTTTAGATCTTGCCATAAGTCTATCCATTTTTTTAGTCTGCCATAAGGTCTATCCATTGTTTTAGTCTGCCCATAAGGTCTATCCACTGCTTTAGTCTGCATAAGGTCTATCCACTGCTTTTAGCTACCATAAGGTCTATCCATTGTTTTTAGTCTGCCATAAGGTCTATCCATTGTTTTAGTCTGCCATAAGGTCTATCCACTGCTTTAGTCTGCCATAAGGTCTATCCACTGCTTTAGTCTACCATAAGGTCTATCCATTGTTTTAGTCTACCAGAAGGTCCATACAGGTTGATAGAGGTTCTCTCTCCCTCTCTCTCTCTTCCTCTCTTCTTTCTCCTCTCTTCTCTCTCATCTCTCCCTCTCTCCCTCTCTTCCTCTCTCCCTCTCTTCTCCCTCTCTCTCTTCTCCCTCTCTCTCTTCCTCTTTTCCTCTCGTCCTCTCTACACAGTTACCTGTCCATCGGTGTGCTATTCAGACACACAGAAACACAATCCCACAGAGCTGGAGACACTTAGGACTTAAGCAGAGAATTAGTGGAGTGGAGCAGGACAGGAATCCCTCTGTGGTCTCCGTATAAAGGGGGTGGGGGAGTGAGGATATAGCCTCGGTGTCATGGGGAAGGAGGGAAGAAAGTTACAGACGCGAGCCCAAGACCGGTCCAGCCAAACCATGAAACACACCACACCAAAGTAACTGCCGCAGGCCCACCGCCAATACAACCGAGAAGCTCACCAAACCGTCAGGCCAACTCGTCGATGACCACCAGACGCCAGCCACCAGCCAGACCACCAGAGCCAAACAACCCGTCACCAGCCAGACCAGCCACAGAGCCGTAGCCACCATGAACCCCACAGCCAGAGCCGTCACAGCCCGCCAGATGCAGAACAGGGGTGAGGAGGGCAGGGCGCAGCAAAAAGGTGGGTTTGGAGAGGACATACAGGAACGTTAAGGGAGAGGTGTGCATTGAAGGTAGAGGTTTTAGAGGAACATCAAGGAAAGTAATGGAGAGGGTGATTGAAGTCAGGGTTTGAGAGGAGTGCATACGAGCAAGGGACAGGGTGTGATACGAAGAGTAGGCGTTTGAAGAGCGGAGCATAGAGGGAAGTCAGGGGAGAGTGCATAAAGGTAAGGGTTTCTGAGAGCGGGAGCATAAGGGAAGAAGGGAGCAGGGTTGATAAAGGGAGTTTGGAGGGAGCATAGGGAAGTGACAGGGAGACGTTGAAATAAAGGTAGGGTTTGAGAGGGAGCCATAAGAATTGAGTAAGGAGAGATTGATATAGGTGAGTTTGCAGAGCGAGCATAAGGGAAGTAAGGGGAGAATTTGGATTAAGGTAGGTTTGCACGAGAGGATATCATATTTTTCATTTATGTCGTTGTTATGTTTATTGACGAATACTGGGCAAGTCCAGTTAAACCAGCATTCTTATCTCTTCAATGACGGTCTAGGAACAGCTGGTTACACTGCTTGGTTCATGGGCAGAACGACAGCATTTTAGGAGAAGTTAAGGGAGAGGTTGGATTCGAGGTCAGGGTTTGAGAGGAGCTATAAGCGGAAGTTAAGGGGAGCAGGTTGATAAAAGGTAGGGTTTAGGGGAGCATAAGGGGAAGTTCAGCGGGAAGCAGGTTGATAAAGGTCATGGTTTGAGAGAGGCACATAAGGGAACGTAGAGGTTGTGAAAGGTGAGCAAGCAGAAGCGGAATAAGGGGAGATGATTAGAACAACTGATATTGCTGCCTTCCCAATAGACCTCAGGCATCAGGTGATATTTCCGCATCAAGACTCCATGTACCATCTATGTGAACATAAACCAGCTACGCAGGCATGACCCTCCAACACATAGAGACACGAGCGAGACACAACAAGCCCACCCAGTTACGAGAGTCTGCAGTGTACCACAGCACGCTGCTTAACTAGCACGCCAAACCCACACAGACATCTGATGATGTGCCATCAACTACACACTCAATCAATTAGGCCAGCACAACCGCACATCGACTCCAACTCATGCAAATGCAAAACACACACTGCTGTCAATCTGAATGATTGATCAAACAGACTAGATGCTGAATTAGATGAAACATCAGAAGAAGGAGGCATGCTTTCAACTGAGAGCTATTACACTGACATTTTCACTGTCAAAACCAGTCACATATCACAACTAAATCTCTTGACACTCATGACTACACTGGATCCATCTACAATCTGATTGCACATCAAAACCACACCATGCACTGCCCATCCGTAAATCTATGAGCACATAAAACACCACACATGATCCAATCTAACATCTGATGCACCACATCAAAACCACACACATGGACTCAGCATCTGAACATCTCGATGTGACCATCAACACCAGACCACAGAATCGATTACACCATGAACAACACACATGACTCCCAATCTAAATCTATTGACAGTCACTATAACACCTCAATTCAAATGCAGACCCCCAACAACATGGACTCCACATATAAATCTATTGACACATCACAAACCAGCATCACATTGAGCCATTAAATCTGTATCTGACACATCAAAACCACACACACATGACGTCCACAGTACTGAATCTATTGACAATAGCAAAACCACATGCTCCCAATCTAAATCTGTGACCATCACAAACACACACATGACTGCAATCTGAAATCTATGTGACACATCAAAAACCCACACATGATCCAATCTACAATCTATTGACACATGCAAAACCACACACCTATGCGACTTCCAATCTAAATCTAATTGAGCACATAAAACACACACATTGGACTCCAATCTAAATGATTGACAACATCAAAACCCCAACATGGAACTCAATCTACAATCTATTGACACATCAAAACCACCACACATGACTCACAATGCTAAATCTATTGCACACATCAAAACACCCACACATGGACTCCAATCTACACAATCTAATTGACACCAATCCACAACACCCACACATGACTGCCAATCTCAAATCTCAGGACACACTCACAAAACCACACACTATGACTCCACATCTAAATCTAATTGACACATCAAAACCACACACATGACTCCAATCAATCTATTGACCATAAACCCACACGATGCCAATCTAAATCTATATGACACATCAAAACCCACATTCAACTATGACTCCCAATCTAAATCTTCATTGACACATCAAAACCGCCACACATGACTCCAATCTAACATCTATCCATAAAACCACACATGACTCAATCTAAATCTATGACACACAAAACCACACACATGACTCCAATCTTAAATCTTCATTCACTACACATCACAACCCACACTCATCACACTCCAATCTAAATCTTATGACACATCACAAACCACACACCATGACTCCAATCTAAATCCATTGACACATCAAAAACCAACACCCATGACTCCACATCAAATCTAAATTGACACATCAAAAACCACACATGACTACCAAATCTAAATCTATTGACACTCAAACCACACCATGACTCCACATCTCAAAAACTATTGATGACACCATCAACAAGCTCCACACATGACTCCAATCTAAATCTATTGACACATCACAAAACCACACATGACTCCAATCTAAATCTATTGACACCTCAAAACCACACATGACATCCAATCTAAATCTATTGACACATCAAAACCACACATGACCCAATCTAAATCTATTGACACATCAAAACCACACATGACTCTCAATCAAATCTCATTGACACATACAAAACCACACAAAATACTCCAATCAAAATCTAATTGACACATCAAAAACACACAGATCCACATCAAATCTATTGACACATCAGAAACCCACACATGCACTCCAAATCTAAAACTATTGATCGCAACATCAAAACCCCACACATTACTCCAATCTAAATCCTATTAACACTACATCAAAACCACACATGACTCCAATCTAAAATCTATTGCAAATCAGCACACAGATCCAAGTCTAAACGTGACACATCAACAACCACAACACCCAATCTGAAATCATTGACACAATCAAAACCACACATGACTCTACATCCAAATCTATTGACACATCAAAACACACACATGACTCCAATCTAACATCTATTGACACATCAAAACCCCCACACATGACTCCTAATCTAAATCTATTGACACATCAAAACCACACACACATGACTCCAATTCTAAATCTATTGACACATCAAAAAACCACACAACACATGACTCCAATCTAAAATCTTATGACACATCAAAAACCGACTACACCATGACTCCACATACTAAATCTATTGACACATCAAAAACCAACACATTGACTCTAATCTAAAATTTATTGACACATCAAAACCACACACATGACTCCAATCTCAAATCTATTGACACATCACAAACCCCACACCATGACTCCAATCTTAGAATTCAATTGCCACATCCAAAACCATCACACATGCACTCGCCACATCTAAAATCTATTGAACAATCAAAACCACACACCATGACTCCAATCTCAACATCATCATTGCCACATCACAAACCCACACATGACTCCAATCTAAATCTATTGACACATCAAAACCACACACATGACTCCAATCTAAATCTATTGGCACATCAAAACCACACATGACTCCAATCAAAAACAACGTCTATTAACCATGAGCCTATTTATTTTCACTATTTCCTGTCTCATCTGTCATCACTTCATGTTGGCACTATGAGAGAGAAGCACACGATAAGGCAGCAGAATCGGTGGCGTTACGCAGTTTCCTGGGGCCGTATTGATCAGCAGAAACCCAAACCAGTCTAATGGGAATGAGTGGCAATAGAGACATAATCCTGATTTGAACTATACAGGGAAATAAAATAAGGCATGTGTTATATCAGACATTTTGTGTAATAGAATTATTAATCATGAATACAGTTCATATGGGTTTTATACATATTTTCTTATAAATAACCTCTAAAATATATCCAAACAAACATTAAAAATTAAACAGAGCAAGTGCAGGAGTGTGTGGTACGCTAGTGAACGCAATCCAAAGGGTTACAGTTAACAGGCCTTAAATGGCACCCTATTCTCTACATAGTGCACTACTTGGCCATGTGTAGTGCACTACATAGGGAATTGGGGCTCATGGGACATAGTCTTGGAAGAGCTGGTTAGATCACAGCATAGCATGAAGAGATTCTGAAAACACAACGAGAGTGGAAGGCTGTTTCAACTGCAGCCTGTGTTCCAAGTTGGCGGAAACACAGAGGGATGTTTTGGTTTTGAGGGGGTGAGAGAGAGAGAGAGGGATAGAGAGAGAAAGTGAGAGGGGAAAGGAGGATGATATCTTTGTACACCAGATGCCGTTATGTGACTGTTCTGATGACGGATGAAACACAGACTGACCTTTCTCTCTCTGTGTGTTTCTCTCTCTCTCTGTTTCTCTCTCTTTCTTTCTCTCTGTCTCTGTCTCACTCCTTTTCCTCTCTTCCCACAAACAGTGATTCCCGGGATGATTGATCCATCCATGTAGATCTGTGAACGTTGAGAATTTGGGAATGTTGACAGGGAGAGAACATGTCTGAGGTGTCTCTGTGTCACACTCCAACCCTCTGGACCTGAACAGAACACTGAACTCAAAATGGTTAAACTCAGGCCTTTCTAGAAGGAATCTCATTGGAAGGAAGAAGGAAGAAGAAAACGACAAAAATAACATTTGTTGATGTCATTTCCTTCCTGGTGAACTTGTGAACCTTCTCAGACACACCTTGGAGTCGAATAATACAGTTATTTAAATTGAATTGAATCRAACTGAATTTAATCAAACTGAATATAATGTAATTTAATTGAGGAAGGACTGTAAGATGCCTCATGACCGTGTCCACATCACAATTGAGTGACAATAGTACTGACCTCATGACAAAAGCATTTATTTGTATGTGTATTTATTGGTATAATGTTTAAGTTAGATCTATTGTATGCCTTCCTGCAGACTGTAACACATACAAACAACACTGATGCTGATTGGCTATAAGGGTTTATGTAAGTAGATTGCTCTGACATGACTGGATAGGAGTTAACATGGGTTGTAACTAAGCTGTCTTGTATCAGTTTACATTTAGTAACTGTAAACAAACACTGTATAGCCTCAAAACACAGTTCAAATTATAATGTCCATATCATGGATGGTCATGYCTTGCATCCATAGCCATGTCTAGGAATTTGAGAGTGGTTACATTTCTCCATCTTTCAGCTTTTTACTGAAACAGTGGCGGGGACCATACTTTGTTATTGTTTCAACTGTGGATTGTCCTTTTAAATGATTCAAACAGACTGAGCTGAAAGATAACTTTTGACAAAGATTTTTGCTGCTAACTTATCACAGAAATAGAATCAGAGATGTGCAATTCCCTTTTAATTTCAATCAGAAAACACATTTGATGAAATATCAGATTAGAATTACAATTTATGTAATATATTTGTGTCTATAAATATAAAAATGATGGGTTTATGATTTGATTTATTTTACTTTGTTTCACCAAAGTTATACTTCTAAATATAATATAAACATGAATATGTCTTAAGGCAGCTCTCGACACAGATGGTCATTTCACTGTCAAGCTCTCATCATCTATACTTTGCAAAAATGAGAACCACGGATTTGGATACAAAACAGCGATTTCTGTATAAAGTTCTCATTTAAATAATGTATTTATCTTTTGGATGTGTACATTTTGCATTGCTTCTTGACCCTAATTCTAGCTTGTTCTGTGTTAGTTTATAAGTGTCAAAGTGTCACAGAGTTATGTTTTGTCACCCACTGTGTAAATGTGATCTCACATGTTGTATTTTGTATTTAGTTTGTTTGGGGCTGTATTGTCTAGACATTGTTATTTCCCATCCCAAAATGTTATCTATTTTATTTATTTTTATTTGTAGGTTAATAAAAGTTTCGTTTTTCCTGATTTGAAAATGTTTTTTTAAATGTTATGTCCAAAAGCAGCATCTTATTCTGATAGCAGTTGGTTTGGATTTCCACCAACTGTCGTTTTCTAATCTAAACTCCAAAGTCCAAACATCAGTCCATGCTCGACCCTGGTTACCACTTTACAGTATTTACACACACTCAAACACTTTATTCACCTTAGTCAACCGTTTCCTCCTCTCCCTCTCCTCCACCTCTTCTTCTCCTTCTCCCTCTATCTTTCTCTCTATTGGTCCATTTTTTTAATCTTTCTCTTTATTGGTCCGTTTTTCTCTCTTTCTCTCTATTGGTCCGTTTTTTTATCTTTCTCTTTATTGGTCCGTTTTTCTCTCTTTCTCTCTATTGGTCCGTTTTTCTCTCTCTTTCTCTCCATTGGTCCGTTTTTCTCTATCTTTCTCTCTATTGGTCCGTTTTTCTCTCTTTCTCTTTATTGGTCCGTTTTTCTCTATCTTTCTCTCTATTGGTCCGTTTCTCTCTCTCTTTCTCTCTATTGGTCCATTTTTCTCTCTTTCTCTCTATTGGTCTGTTTTTCTCTCTTTCTCTTTATTGGCCCGTTTTTCTCTATCTTTCTCTCTATTGGTCTGTTTTTCTCTATCTTTCTCTCTGTCAGCCCATTGTGCGTCTTCAAGCTGTTGCCGGACATAGAATCGGACTTTCTGTTCTTGAGAATTTTGCGCAGAAGACTGCCTGTTGATAGACTTGGGTGTTGTCAGGTGCTGGCGTGAAGCTTTCACCGTGCTGTTCAGATCGAGGAGGGGTTGGCGTGAAGCTTTCACCATGCTGTTCAGATCGAGGAGGGGTTGGCGTGAAGCTTTCACCATGCTGTTCAATCGAGAGGTGGGTCTGTTTCAAATGAATTAACCTCTAGTTGGAAACGTTGCTTTGTACAGCGCTTCATCGAATTATAAAGTTTTGTATTGCGGAGACAAAACAGCCAAACCAAATAGCTGGTGCTTTTTCACTCTGGTGTGTCTGAATATGCTGGTTAGTTAGGGGAAGTGCATTAAAATATAATCTACGCTATGGATTGTTATCATTTTTTAATGAAAATTCTGCTGTAAAATTACTTTTGGACTTTTACAATATGACTGTAAATGAAAGTGACCTCTGTCTGTGACCTTCTCTCTCGTTCTATGTTGTGTTTTGGGAATAGTTCTCTGTTTCCTCTACAACTTGATCTCACCAGCTCCAGATGATATTTGACGTAATTCCATGTCATTGTTCTCTGTGATTGTTCTCTGTGATAATTCCATGTTCATTGTTCTCTGTGATTATGTACTTTACATACCAAGTGTCAATTCAGCACAATGAGGAACAAGGAGCCAGAGCGAACCGTATTGACCAGCTTCCTAAACCTATTAGTTAATGATGATTTCTGGAGTTATTATTCACATACTGTGCACGCCCACCACAATTAATTCAGTCATCATATGCATTTACAATTATTAGCAGAAAATGATCCGTTTTTATCTACGTTTACTAATTTAAATTCAGGAGGCTGTGATGGGATGAATTTGTTTAAAAAAACAGATCGGAGGATTCTGCGACCTCACAGTCTTCCTGGGTGTCCGCAGTTACTCCAGGTTCAGTTTAACTCCAGGGTTTCAGTTACTCCAGGGTTCAGTTACTCCAGGGTTCAGTTTACTCCAGGGTTCAGTTACTCCAGGGTTCAGTTACTCGCAGGTTCAGTAACTCCAGGGTTCAGTTACTCCAGGGTTTCAGTTACTTCCAGCAGGTTCATACTCCAGGAGGTTCAGTTACTCCAGCGGTTCAGTTACCCGTTCCAGTCAACTCATGGCGCCGCAGCTGCTACAGGAGCACCCTGACATGGCCTAGTAAACAATGTACCGCTATACCTCCAGCTAATAGGTCAACGAGTAACGGCGTCGCTCCGAGCGTAGTCGTCACCCAACAGTAGTAAATCTCAGATCACCCAGAGCACGCCCAATGCTAATTTGAAATGTTTAATGTAGTGACGCCAACTAGATCACAAGCGGGTGGTGAACGGTCACGGGCTGGGCGAGAAGTAACTGTGATGAGGTAGAAGAACGTGTAATGTCAAATTGCGGTTCGAGAATCTTCTCTTCTTGCAGGAACAGCATTATCCACACACTCCGGAAAACCAAACGTACGGTTCGCAGTATTGACCTTGGCTGCCTAGACGGAAATAGATCGTCACGTCCTCCCTCCTACTGGTGATGTGAGGGACAACACCGAGACAGGAAAGCGGAACACATCACTTTTACCACTGTAGTTCATAGTCCGGTCACAACGACCTAAGTAGGTCCTATCGTCGAGAACTATGAGACCTCAATGACTCAATTCCCTTTCAGAACTCGACTGTTTGTCACCTTCGCGACCCTGTCGTTCTTACATCATCGGAAGGAAGCAAAGATGAGTACGAAGAGACACCATTCGGTTTAATCATCAATCTTCTGCGTTAGCAATAATGAACCTAGTGTTGCTGATTTCTTATTTCTCACATTCTGTAAACATTTGTTGTTATGGATAGTATCTTTCTCTTAAAGCTGCGTGTTGCCGAAGAAAGAGCTATTCCAGTCTAGGCACATTTTGATGATCTCTGAACTTAAAGGATTCGATACGGAATCTGTAGTTCCATCTCTCGTGGAATATGTTTGAAGCAATATCTTACACATCTGTGTTTTTTTGTACGATGGGTCGAATCCGCTCACATCCATCATTCAAAATGCTCGAACAGCAACGGCCTGATATATGTAACAAACAGTCGCAAGAGCACAGGAGAAATGTGATAATTCGTTTCCTGTCTGCACGTGGTCCGTTCGGTCGATACAATTTTCCTCGGATCTCCGTTCTGAACATTGTCCATCCGGGCGTGTGTCCGGGTTCCGAGAGTGCGTCGAATCAGTCTCCTGCGATTCCGTGGGCACGTGGATGCTGGTCGGTTCGCGAGGCTACAGCGACACCTATCCACCGAAGAGACCCGCGAGCTAGAGACATCTAAGTGTTCGTCGCGGTCTGATACTCAAAAATCGTATAGTCCGAGCTCTCGTTCACCCGCATTTCATTCTGTTATCATTGTGGGGCCTCCGACGCACGGGCACAGCTGTAAGGCCAATACTATTAATCCCCACTGGTGTTCCATCGAAGAGCGTCTTGCATATCAATGTGAAAAAAAACACTAAAGCGCATTAACAAATGAGCTTAATACTAGGCGGGCTCACAAGCACAGCGTTTCCGGGTCGTCCGACGCCGGGTGGTCATGATATTAATGTATACCATCTCAGCAGTAACCTGTTGGGTTTCGTAACTTACCCACAGATATTGTGTCGCTTTCAACAAGATTTTTTCCTAGGACGGTCCTGGCCGTTCGGGGGCGTGGTACTCGGTCCTACAGGGTGCGTATCTACTGCTGAACCGGTATCGCGCGGACTCGAGCATAGTAACAATGTCCGCTTGGTACTCAAGGTGGCTGAACCAACACTACGAGAAAAAGATGATGCACCGACACAGGAATTTCCCTCTGTGTCGCTATCTGCTGCGTGTTTTGCACACACATTTACAGATCTATGTTAGTTGTTGTTCTTCTTTTTATCTACGTTCTACAACCAGAAGATCTAGACGGCAAGTTCTCGACCACGAAGACGCTACGGGATGTTAAGTCTTACCTGTCATTCTGTTTGCCCTTTGCGTCCTGGTGGGCAATACCAGACACATTTTACCGACGCTTTTGAAAGAGGGAAAAAAACAAAAAAAAAGCCATGATTCAAAGGAGTAACGGTTTTAAATACGCAGCTACCCAATAATACAGGTGCCGGGTCCGTTCGATGGGTCGATCGTTCCCGCTCTCCGCCGATTTCTACTCGACCGTGGGCTGCCTACCCGCGCCGCACCGGGGCACCACTCCCTCCGAAGGCAAATGATACAATTTGCAACGAGAGAGGAATGCGTTTAGAGTAGGAAATACAAAGATCGTTGGACTATCACATCGTGCTCAATGGTTGTCCCCACGCCAAAACATTGACAACCCCCAACTTTCCAATAGCACGAGTCTATTTGGTTTGTATCGCATGGAGTTCAGTTACTCCAGGGTTCAGTAACTCCAGGGTTCAGTTACTCCAGGGTTCAGTTACTCCAGGGTTCAGTTACTCCAGGGTTCCGAAATGCAAAAAGGGAGATCGACCAGGAAGCACTAATGAAATGCAATCTGGGATGGTTAGACGGTGTTTGTGTACCACCGGGTTCTAACTGGATACGTGTAGCCAGGGGTCTCAGCACTGGAAGGGTTGTTGGATCTAGTCACAGAGCTGATGATCTGCTGACCAGTAAAGTGAGTTGTAAAAACACTGAGATGTTAGCAGTAAGGGGAGGTCAATTGAATGATGGGGTTTACAGACTTAATGCTGGGTTCACTTTGACAAAACTAGTCCTGGGGCTTAATGATTTGAATTAGAGTAGTGACTCGTGTGGCTCAAGGGAGTCGGCTTCTCTTGGATTCAGCATGAAGCGAAACACACACACACACAAAGGTGTGGTTTTCTTAATTTTTTTTATTATATATTTTTGCTAGATAAAACATTAAGACATTGCACATTGTTTGCCCTGTTTGTCCGCCTGACCTACCCCATCAACCATTTTTGTACCCCCCCACCCAGAATGCCTTAAAACACATTTTTAAAAGTCATTGAGTTACGTATATATAAACTAAAGCAAAAAGTATACTAATCTGGAGGAAGGTGATCCTATAGGTCTATACAGCAGTAACCTCTTAAATCTTTTAGCCAAAGAAAGGCTAACGGAGGATTGACAGATTTTCAATACAATAAAATCCTTCTGAGGACTAACAAGGAGGCAAAGCAATGGCATCTAGTCGTCTATTGGACAGGGAAGGACTTCTGGTACCTTAAAAATAGTTATTTCTGCACTGGGCTGCAACTCTATATCAAATGTTTCAGAAAGTGTTTTGAATATAGTTGACCAGTAATGTACCAGATGTGGAAAGGACCAGAACATATGGGTCAAGTCCGCTTTTACACCTGTCACATGTACCATCAAAATTGGGTGGAATTCTGGATAATCTTGAATTACTGAAATGGATACAGTTAAGTACTGTACCTTAAACTGTACAATGTTGAGCCGGGCACAAGAAGAGCTTTCATTTACCCTGAGTAAGGCACTCTTCCAGACTTCCTCAGAGATCTCTCCACCAAGTTCCTATTCCCACTCAGATCAGATTTTAATTGATGGGTTATCAAGGGACATTACTATTAAAAAATATATATGATATGAGTCCCTTTAGTTGAAATGGTGTTATCAAAAGGGCATTGTCACGGTCGTCTTGATAAGAGAGAGAGGACCAAGGCGCAGCGCGTGAAAAATACATCTTCTTTTAATGAAGGGAAAAAAACAAATACTTACAAAATGAACAAAACAACCGACAGACGACCGTGAAGCTATAAGGACTAAGTGCACACATGCAACATAGAACATAGACAATTACCCACACACGCATGATGCCTATGGCTGCCTTAAATATGGCTCCCAATCAGAGACAAATGAAAGACATCTGTGTCTGATTGAGAACCACTCAGGCAACCATAGACATACCTAGAAACATTCACTCAACACAAACCCATACACTAAACCCTTTAGTCCCCCTTTACCATATAACCACCCAAAACGAGACAAAACACAAACATTCCCCATGTCACACCCTGACCTAACTAAAATAATAAAGAAAACAAAGAATACTAAGGCCAGGGCGTGACAGGCATCCAAACCCAATCCGGGTGGTAGAAATGCAAAGGTGGGGCTTTGAGTGCGAATAAACTGACAGATTTGGAAATACCTACTGTATATCAACTTGAATGGGGTAGATTACATTTTAAAGTGAGGTTGTCAAAATTGGCAAAGGCGCCGTCAATATAGAAGTAATTAAACTTAGTAAGGCCATTTCTCTGCCACATCCTAAAAGCTGAATCCAGTTCAGAGGTGATTATTACATATAGGGCCTTGAATAGAGAAATCACAGAATTGACGGAATTCTGTCCACATTTTAAGAGTAGTAATAACATTTGGAATAGATGTGTAGCCTGAAGCTGAGAGAGGAAGAACGGAGGTGACTAAAGCTGAGAGGAGAAAGTAGAGGTGACTAAGCTGAGAGAGAGAAATAGAGGTGACTAAAGCTGAGAGGAGAAATGATGGTGACTAAAGCTGAGGGAAGGATAGAAGTGACTAAAGCTGGAGAGGAAAATAGAGGTGACTAAAGCTGAGAGGAGAAATAAGGTGACTAAAGCTGAGAGAGAAATAGACGTGCTGACTAGATAAACACCAACTAAGCTAGGGGAAATGGGAGTGACAAAGCTGAGGGAAAAATAGCAGTGACTAAAGCTGAGAGGGAAATAGAGGTGACTAAAGGCTGCAGAGGAGAAATAGAGGTGACTATTAAAGCTGAGAGGAGAAATAGAGGTGACTAAAGCTGAGAGGAGAAATAGAGGTGACTAAAGCTGAGAGGGAGAAATAGAGGTGAACTAAAGCTGAGAGGAGAAAAGAGGTGACTAAAGCTGAGAGAGAGAAATAGAGGTGACTAAAGTGAGAGGAAAAAATAGGTGACTAAAGCTGAGAGGAGAAATAGAGGTGACTAAAGCTGAGAGGGAAAATAGAGGTGACTAAAGCTGAGAGGAAAAATAGAAGGTGACTAAAGCTGAGAGGAAAATAGAGGTGACTAAAGCTGAGAGGAAAATTAGAGGTGACTAAAGCTGAGAGGGAAAATAGAGGTGACTAAAGCTGAAGAGGGAAAATAGAGGTGACTAAAGCTGAGAGGGAAATGAATGCTAAAGCTGAGAGGAAAATAGAGGTGACTAAAAGCTGAGAGAAATAGGTGCAAACTGGAGGAAAATAGAGGTGACTAAAGCTGAGAGGGAAAAAGAGGTGACTAAAGCTGAGAGGAAAATAGAGGTGTACTAAAGCTGAAGGGGAAAATAGAGGACTAAAGCTGAGAGGAAAATAGAGATGACTAAAGCTGAGAGGGAAAATAGAGGTGACTAAAGCTGAGAGGAAAAATGGATGTGACTAAAGCGAGAGGAAAAATAGAGGTGATAAGCTGAGAGGAAAATAGAGGTGACTAAAGCTGAGAGGAGAAATTATGAGGTGACTAAAGCTGAGAGGAGAAATAGAGGTGACTCTAAAGCTGAGAGGAGAAAATAGAGTGAACTAAAGCTGAGAGGAGAAATGAGAGGTGACAGTAGAGAGAAGCTGAGAGGAGAAATAGAGGTGACTAAAGCTGAGAGGAGAAATAGAGGTGACTTAAAGCTGAGAGGAGAAATAGGTGACTAAGCTGAGAGGAGAAATAGACGGTGACTAAAGCTGAAGGAGAAATAGAGGTGACCTAAGAGCTGAGGAGGAGAAAAATAGAGGTGACTAAAGCTGAGAGGAGAAATAGAGGTGACTAAAGCTGAGAGGAGAAATAGAGGTGACTAAAGCTGAGAGGAGAAATAGAGGTGACTAAAACTGAGAGGAGAAATAGAGGTGACAAAGCTGAGAGGAGAAATAGAGGTGACTAAAGCTGAGATGGAGAAATAGAGGTGACTAAAGCTGAGAGAGAAATAGAGGTGACTAAAGCTGAGAGGAAAATAGAGGTGACTAAGCTGAGAGGAAAAATAGAGGTGACTAAAGCTGAGAGAGAAGAATGGATGTTACTAGAAGGAAAATAGAGGTGACTAAAGACTGAGAGGGGAAAATAGAGGTGACTAAAGCTGAGAGGGAAAATAGAGGGTGACTAAAGCTGAGAGAGGAAGAGATGGATTGCTATGTGGACTAAAGCTGAGAGGAAAAATAGAGGTGACATAAAAGCTGAGCAGAGAGGAAAATAGGAGTGACTAAAGCTGAGAGGAAAAATAGAGGTGACTAAAGACTGAGAGGAAAATAGAGGTGACTAAGCTGAGAGGGAAAATAGAGTGGACTAAAGTGAGAGGAAAAAGAGTGACTTATAAAGCTGAGAGAGGAAGAATGGATGTGACTAAAGCTGAGAGGAAAAATAGAGGGACTAAAGCTGAGAGGGAAATAGAGGTGACTAAAGCTGAGAGGGAAAATAGAGGGACTAAAGCTGAGAGAGGAGACGGAGGTGACTAAAGCTGAGAGGAAACATAAGAGGTGACTAAAGCTGAGAGGGGAAAATAGAGGTGACTAAAGCTGAGAGAGGAAGAAGGATGTGACTAAAAGCTGAGAGAAGAGAGAAAAAGGAGTCCGTTTCAGTTTGACACCAGTCCGTTCAGTTTGACACCAGTCAGTTTCAGTTTGACACCAGTCAGTTCTGCAGTGTGAAGCCAGTAAACAATATGTTGTATCGTTGCTGCCCAGTAATAACACATAAGTGTTAGGAGAGGAACATCCTCTGTGTGTTCTATCTCTCTGGAAGGTCAGGTTTCTTTGTGTTTGTGTGTGCTCTTGTCACACAGAAATCATTGCTGTGACTTAACAATGGGAGTCTCTCGTGTGATCATTGATTCAGAAAGACCTGGTAAATCAACAGTAATGTCCTGCTGGTAATTTACTGTCGCTGTCTGTTGCTAATGAGAGGTGGGGGCGGGGGGGGGATTATCTCGCTCTTGTATACTAAGTCTGTTTCATAGAGGGGAGGTGAGGGGGTGAGTTAGCTAATGGATTTTAGAGGCAGAGATGGAGGGATGGATTTCACCCGGTGCGAAACAGAGAGATGAGAGGGAGGAGGTCTGTGAACTGGAGTGACGAGCGGGCATTTTGAACACTTATCTTTATTGTTTAGCTGGAATGAAAACACCAGATAGATAGCCTGTCCTCTCTATCTATCTCTAGCCTTCTCTTTATCTCTCTCTATCTCTCCCACTCTCTCTCTCTTGTCCATCTGACAATGAAAGTGACTACAGAACAACAATAACATTAAGTGAGTTACTAATGATAAAAAGCGAACAATAAAAGGTAATATGTTTATTTGTTTATACAAAAGGTAGAAGGCATACTGTATATTATTGCGAGAAGTTTATATAAAATGCAGTACTATTATGATAATAGCATTGTATGGTAAACAATCAAAAATATTATACTCTTCGGATAGATGTTAGAAAGATAGACATCTATAGGGATAGATGTAGAAAGATAGAAGTCCAGGATAGATGTAGAAAGATAGAAGTCGAGGATAGATGTAGAAAGATAGAATCTGGGATAGATGTAAGATAGAGTTATAGGGATAGCTAAGATAGAGTTTATTGAAGTATGTAGAAAGATAGGAAGTTATAGGGATAGATGTGAGAAAGATAGAGTCTTATGGGATAGATGTAGAAGAGTAGAAGTCTAGGGATAGATGTAGAAATAGAAGTCTATATAGGGATTAAGATAAGAAAGATAGAGTCTATAGGATAGAGTTAGAAAGATAGAAGTCTGGGATAGATATGGAAAGATAGAAGTCTATAGGGATAGATGTAGAAAGATAGAAGTCTTGTCACGCCCTCACCTTAGAGATCCTTTTTATGTCTCTATTTTGGTTGTCAGGGTGTGAGTTGGGGTGGGCATTCTATGTTTTTGTTCTATGTTTTCTATTTCTATGTGTTTGGCCGGGGTTGTTCTCAATCAGAGGCAGCTGTCTATCATTGTCTCTGATTGAGAACCATACTTAGGTAGCCTTTTCCCACCTGTGTTTTGTGTGTAGTTGTTTTCTGTCTTTTGTCTGTACCAGACAGGACTGTTTCATTTCGTTTCATTCTCTTTGTTATTTTGTTTAGTGTTTCTGTTAACATGAACACTACCACGCTGCGCTTTGGTCCGATGATTTCTCATCTTTCAGACGACGAACGTTACAAGTCTATAGGATAGATATAGAAAGATAGAAGTCTGGATAGAGTAGAAAGATAGACGTCTATAGGGATAGATGTAGAAAGATAGAAGTCTATTGGGATAGAGTTAGAAAGATAGAAGTCTGGATAGATATAGAAAGATAGAAGTCTATAGGATAGATGTAGAAAGATAGAAGTCTTATAGGGATAGATTAGAAAGATAGAAGTCTGGGATAGATATAGAAAGATAGAAGTCTAAGGATAGATGTAAAAGATAGAAGTCTATAGGATAGATGTAGAAAATAGACCTTATTGTCACACACGCACACACACACACACACACACACACACACACACACAACACACAACACACACCCTTCTTGTGCGTTGGATTGAGAAAAGCCATCTTTGATTGAGAAAAGCCATCTTTGATTGATGCCACCGTGGTGCCTCCACATGTCGGGATGTAGATGTATGATGTATGATGTAGTGTATCTTGTGAGAGAAAACACAAGATTTTACATTAATGAGACAATGTGGTGTTTACATGCTGAATATGTAAAAACAAAAATAGCCAGACAAATGAAGGAAAGAAAATGTAATGAACGAAGCAACAGATCTCATCTGATTCATTCTCATTTCTCTCTTTTTGTTCAGTCTCTTCACTTACCAACCAATAAACATAACTGCCTTTCTGATTAACACACACACACACACACACACCCACACACACACACACACACACACCACACACACACCACACACACCACACACACACACACACACACACACCACACACACACACACAAACACACACACACACACACACACACACACACACACACACACACAGAGTGGGGCAGCTCTAGGTGTCTCACATTTAAGCCTATCCATAGCTGTAAACATTTAACCTGATCCATAGCTGTAAGACATCATTTAACCTGATCCATAGCTGTAAGAATCATTTAAGCCTGATCCATAGCGTAAAAGACTCATTTAAACCTGATCTCATAGCTGTTAAGAAATCATTTAAACCTGATCCATAGCTGTAAGAATCATTTAAACCTGATCCATAGCTGTAAGAATCATTTAAGCTGATCCATAGCTGTAAGAATCATTTAAGCCTGATCCATCTGTAAGGATCATTTAAGCCTGAGCCATAGCTGTAAGAATCATTTAAGCCTGATCCATAGCTGTAAGAATCATGTAGACCTCTTGATCCATAGCTGTAGAATAATTTAAGCCTGATCCATAGCTGTAAGTATCTAATGAAGGAGAGAGAGGTTGGTAAACATTCAAATTAGTAATAATAATAATTAATTGGTAGCCACATGCAGAGATAGCTGTTACCACACACACACACGGGCAGATACACAAAGGCATACACACACACACTCTGTCATTCTAAAGTGGATGGAGCCATGTGATGGTCACATATTGTTTGCCTGGCCGTGTTACGACAAAAACAAGCCGAGATGGATGGGAACCTGGGACTGATTGGGGTTAGAGAAGAGAAGAGAAGAGAAAGAGAGAAAGAGAGAAAGAGAGAGAGAGAGAGACTGCATGCAGAAACACCAAATTGAGAGTCTCCATGCAGAATTCTGCTAAAATATTCTCAGTGTACAACGTAGAACACCAAATAATGCATGCAGAGCAGAATACGGCCGATACCCGCTAATTATCAAAATCCAGAAAGAGACATTACATTTTACAACCACCTAAAAGGGTGCAATTCCCAAACCTTCAATAACAAAGCCATCACCTACAGAGAGATGAACCTGGAGAGAGTCCCCTAAGCAAGCTGGTTCTGGGGCTCATTTCACAAACACAAACACACCCCACAGATCCCCAGGACAGCAACACAATTAGACCCAACCAAATCATGAGAAAACAAAAAGATAATTACTTGACACATTGGAAAGAAGTAACAAAAAAACAGAGCAAACTAGAATGCTATTTGGCCCTAAACAGAGAGTACACAGTGGCAGAATACCTATACACTGTGACAGACCCAAACCTAAAAACTTMTTTGGGATCGGTGTCCCTTCCACGGGRCGGTTGAGCTAACGTAGGCTAACAATAACATTTCCCAGGATATAGACATATCTGATATTGGCAGAAAGCTTAAATTATTGTTAATCTAACTGCACTGTCCAATTTACAGTAGCTATTAGAGTGAAATAATACCATGCTATTGCTTGAGGAGAGTGCACAGTTTTGAAGATGAAAAGTTATTAATAAACAAATTAAGCACATTTGGGCAGTCTTGATACAACATTTTGAACAGAATGCAATGGTTCATTGGATCAGTCTAAAACAATGCACATACACTGCTGCCATCTAGTGGCCAGAATCTAAACTACAGCTGGGCTGGAATAATACATTATGGCCTTTCTCTTGCATTTCAAATATGATGGTACAAAAAAATGCAAAAGAACAGTTGTTTTTTTCTTAGTATTATCTTTTACCAGATCTATTGTGTTATATTCTCCTCCATTAATTTCACATTTCCGCAAACTTCAGTGTTTCCTTTGAAATGGTACCAAGAATATGCATATCTTTGCTTCAAGGCCTGAGTTGCAGGCAGTTAGATTTGGGCATGTCATTTTAAAATTGAAAAAAAGGGGCGGATCCTTAAGAGGTTTTAAGGAAAGCTTTGACTATGTACAGACCCAGTGAGCATAGACTTGCTATTGCGAAAGGGCAATGTAGGCAGACCTGGCTCTCAAGAGAAGACAGGCTATGTGCACACTGCTCACAAAATGAGCTGGAAACTGAGCTGCACTTCCTAACCTCCAGCCAAATGTATGACCATATTAGAGACACGTATTTCCCTCAGATTACACAGATCCACAAAGAATTCAAAAACAAATCACATGTTGATAAACTCCCATATCTACTGGGTGAAATACCACAGTGTGTCATCACAGCAGTAAGATTTGTGACCTGATGCCACAAGAAAAGGGCAACCAGTGAAGAACAAACACCATCTGTTTAAATTACAAACCATATTAATGTTTATATATTACCTTTTGTGTACTTTAACCATTTGCACACCGTTACAACACTGTATATTTACATAATATGACATTTGTAATGGCTTTATTCTTTTTGAACATCTCTGTGTGTGTAATGTTTACTGTTCATTATTATTATTTATTTCACTTTGTATATTAAACTACTTCACTGCTTTTGCAACTTAAACATAAAAGATTCGGCATGGGCTCTCAGATCCTCTAAAAGTTTTACATCTGCACCATCGAAAGCATCTTGACTGGCTGCATCACCTTTGGTAGGTAAATACACTGCCCTTGACCACAAAGCACTATAGAGGGTGGTGCGGACTGCCCAGTACAACACTGGGCCAAGCTCCCTCCCACCCAGGACCTCTATATTAGGCGGTGTCAGAGGAAGGCCCGAAAAATTACCGAAGGCTCCAGCCACCAAGCCACCAAGCCACCCAAGCCACCCAAGCCACCCAAGCCACCCAAGCCACCCAAGCCACCCAAGCCACCCAAGCCACCCAAGCCACCCAGCCACCCAAGCCACCCAAGCCATAGACTATTTTTAAACTCTGCATCGTTGGGAAGGGCTCAAAACAAGCATTTCATGGAAAAGTCTACACCAGCTGTATTCGGTGCATGTGACAAATACTATTTTATTATATTTGTGTGTCTGCGTGTGTGCAACTGTATAAGCACACACATAAAAACTTCCCACTGGTTGAATCCATGTTGTTTCAATGTAATTTGTCAACGTATTATGAAGTCGAATCTATGTGGAAAATACATTGGATTTGAAAGAAGTCAAAGTAAACTGTTGTTTTGAGGTGAAATGTCAACCACAGGGTTATGTCACCATGGTAACCAAATGTCGACATAGATTAACCTTGTAGAAAATAGACTACATGACCAAAAAGTATGTGGACACCTGCTCGTCAAACATCTCATTCCAAAATCAGGGGCATTAATATGGAGTTGTTCCCCCCCTTGCTGCTATAACAGCCTCCACTCTTCTGGGAAGAATTTCCACTAGATGTTGGAACATTGCTGTGGGCACTTGCTGCCATTCAGCCACAAGAGCATTAGTGAGGTTGGGCACTGATGTTGGGCGATTAGGCCTGGCTCGCAGTCGACGTTCCAATTCATCCCAGAGGTGTTCGATGGGGTTGAGGTTTCGGGCTCTGTGCAGGCCAGTCAGGTTCTTCCACACCGATCTCGACAAACCATTTCTGTACAGACCTTGCTTTGTGCACAGGGGCATTGTCTGAATGCTGAAACAGGAAAGAGCCTTCCCCAAACTGTTGCCACAAAGCACAAAGTTGGAAGCACAGAATTGTCCAGAATGTCATTGTATGCTGTAGCGTTAACATTTCCCTTCACTGGAACTAAGGGGCCTAGCCAGAACCACGAAAAACAGCCCCAGACCTTTATTCCTCCTCCACCAAACATTACAGTTGACACTATGCATTGGCGCAGGAAGCGTTCTCCTGCCAAACCCGGATTTGTCTGTCGGACTGCCAGATGGTTGATGCGTGAGAACGTGTTTCCACTGCTCCAGAGTCCAATGGTGGTGAGCTTTACACCACTCAAGCCAATGCTTCGCATGTCGCATGGTGATCTTAGGCTTGTGTGCGGCTGCTCGGCCATGGAAACCCATTTCATGGAGCTCCCGAACAGTTATTGTGCTGACTTTGCATCCAGAGGCAGTTTGGATCTCGGTAGTGAGTGTTGCAAACAGACCCCACAGAGCCCCAGACCATTTTTACTCGCTTCAGCACTCGGTGGTCCTGTTCTGTGAGCTTGTGTGGCCAACCACTTCGCTGGGGAGCCATTTTTTGCTCCTAGACATTTCCACTTCACAATAACAGCACTTACAGTTGACCGGGGCAGCTCTAGCAGGGCAGAAATTTTACAAACTGACTTGTTGGAAAGGTGGCTTCCTATGACGGTGCCACGTTGAAAGTCACTGAGCTCTTCGGTAAGGCCATTCTACTGTCAATGTTTGTCTATGGAGATTGCATGGCTGTGTGCTCAATTGTATACACCTGTCAGCAACGGGTGTGACTGAAATAACCGAATCCACTAGTTTGAAGGGGTGTCCACATACTTTTGTATATATAGTGTATGTTGAGTTTGCACCTAAAAATAATGTCAGATCTTCCCATGTTATATTCACTTTCAGAAAAAAACTATAGACTGGGCAGCACATCCTACTGGAGAGTTGATCTGTCTACAGTGCCTCCTACTGGAGAGTTGATCTATCTACAGTACCTCCTACTGGAGAGTTGATCTACCTACAGCACCTCCTACTGGAGAGTTGATCTGTCTACAGCGCCTCCTACTGGAGAGTTGATCTCTCTACAGCACCTCCTACTGGAGAGTTGATCTGTCTACAAGCGCCTGATCCTCTGGAGAGTTGATTCTATCCTAGCAGCACCTCCACTGGAAGAGTTGATCTCTCTACAGCACCTCCTACTGGAGAGTTTGATCTGTCTACAGCGCCTCCTACTGGAGAGTTGATCTTACCCTAAAGCACCTCCTACTGGAGAGTTGATCTCTCTACAGCACTCCTACTGGAGAGTTGATCTGTCTAAGAGCGCCTCCTACTGGAGAGTTTCTGCTACAGCGCCTCCTACTGGAGAGTTGATCTACGCTACAGCACTCCTACTGGGAGAGTTGATCTCTCTACAGCACCTCTTACTGGAGAGTTGTACTGTCTACAGCGCTCCTCACTGGAGAGTTGATCTACCTACAGCACCTCCTATCTGGAAGTTTGATCTGTTACCAGCACCTCCTACTGGAGAGTTGATCTACCTACAGCACCTCCTACTGGAGAGTTGATCTGTCTACAGCACCTCCTACTGGAGAGTTGATCTATCTACAGTACCTCCTACTGGAGAGTTGATCTATCTACAGCGCCTCCTACTGGAGAGTTGATCTSTCTACAGCGCCTCCTACTGGAGAGTTGATTCATCTACTGCTATTCATTTGGTCTCCCATCCAGGGTTTTAACCAAGCCCAGCCCAGCTTAGCTATTTGTCACTGACTATTACCAATGTGCTATTGTGAGAATGATTGTTGAGAGATCTCTTAATAACTAAATAGATTCACTGTTGCTATTGAAGTCATTCCAATGGGTAGGTTTAACAGAGCAAATGAAATGTAACCATACATTATAAATCATATATCATCAATATTTAGGCCTATATAACATTTTACCAAGTCAGGTGTTGTTTCAATTAAACCCAGGATTCAACTAAACATTTACAATACAATAGGCCTGGGGTTTCAAGCTCTGGTTGACTTGAAAATTAATGATTTTTAATGACAATGAATTGTGTTAGGTTGTCAACACAACCAAATATCAACATTTGAAAAAAATCTAAGTTAAAGAACAGTACTAAATCAAATCAAACTTTATTTAAACTTTGATTTGATTTGATTTAGTACTGTTCTTTGACTTTGATTTTTGGTTGAGATGGAGACGTGAATCCGTCAAGAAAACTGTAATAAAGCCAGACTGAGTCAGTGGTACAGATGGAACTATCCAAGCAGAAGATACTTCTCCTTCAAACGGTGATGTTTGGTTGCATTGACAACCAAACACAACTCAATATCACTTTTGAAATGACAATAAATAACCCAATCACTTTTCGACCAGTGGAGAAATAATATGATGGATTCACATCTCCAGCTCAACCACAAATAAAAGTTCAAGAATGGGATGAAGCCAACGGTTCAGACGGAACTCTCCAAGCAGCAGTTAAGTTGTCTACCAAAAACAATTCAATATAACTTTTATAATCCAGTAAAGAACCCAAAATCAAGGCTATTTTACAAATTAACCTTCATTCAACCTTAAAMTGAGTAACACATCCMTGGCCACATTTTGAGGTTACTGTAACCATACATTTATATCTTATGTAATCATATGAAGTGTGCATGTTCAAGATAGCGTGCATGGGTCATCAAAGGTCTGTGGAGATCTTCACAATTGCTGTAAGAATCTGCACAGAATCTTGAATAGCAATGATCACATGCACCATAAATGTTTTATGTAATCTCAACTGCAATCCAGGCCATTTGGTTCTGCTATTACATGAAGCACAGTGATAACACATTAATCTGATGTATAAATAAGCATCATGTCTATTGTCGCCTATTAAAGACAGGGTCAACAGGTACTGTACTTGTGCCAACCTGAAATGATGACCACCTGTTCTGATGTTACACTGGACCGTTCCTGCCAAGCTTATAGAAAGAGAAAGCCAAGGTTAAATGGAGGAAGTTAGAGAAACAAACGGGCAGAGAACACACACACACACACATTGTCCATTAGAATGGTAGTGTTCTGCTCTGCTGATGATGAGGTGCAAATGGACTGAACAGGCCTCCATGCATCAATAACCTCTCACTCCTCTTTCATCTCTCTCTCTCTCTCCTCTGTGTGATCTCTCTCTCTCCCCACTCCGTCTCTCTCCCCTTCTCTCTCTCTATCTCTGTCTCTATCTATCTCTCTCCTCTTTCCGTACTCCACCTTTTCCATCTCTCTCTCAGTTCTCTCTCTACCTTCTCTCTACCCTCTCCCCTCTCTCTCTATTCTCTACCCCCCTCTCTCTCTCTCTACCCTCTCTCTACCCTCTCTCTCTCTTTCTCTCTCTCACTCTCTCTCTCTCCCTCTCTCTCTCTACCCTCTCTATCTTTCTCTTTCTCTCTGTTGCTCTCTCTCCCTGTCTCTCTCTCTCCCTCTCTCTGTCTCTCTCTGTGTCTCTCTCTCTGTCTCTCTCTCTGTCTCTCTCTCTGTCTCTCTGTCTCTCTCTCACCTCTCTCTCTCTACCCTCTCTCTCTTTTCTCTTTCTCTCTGTTGCTCTCTCTCTCTGTCTCTCTCTCTCCTCTCCCTCTCTCTGTCTCTCTCTCTCTCTGTCTCTCTCTCTCTGTCTCTCTCTCTGTCGTCTCTCTGTCTCTCTCGTCTCTTCTCTCTTCTGCTCTCTCTCTCTCTCTCTCTGTCTCTCTCTCTCTGGTCCTCCTCTCCTCTTCTCTCTCTCTTTCTCTCTCTCTGTTCTCTCTCTCTCTGTCTCTCTCTCTCAGTCTCTCTCTCTCTCTCTGTTCTCTTCGCTCTCTGTCTCCCTTCTCTCTCTGTCTCTCTCTCGCTGTTTTCTCTCTCTCTCTCTCTTCTCTCTCTCTCTCTCTTCTCTCATCCCTCTCTCTGTCTCTTCTCTCTCTGTCTCCCTCTTTCTCTGTCTCTCTCTCTCTGTCTATCTCTCTCTCTGTCTTCCCTCTCTCTCTGTCTCTCTCTCTCTCTCTCTCTCTCTCTCTCTCTCTCTCTCTCTCTATCTCTCCTGTGTCCATACAACATATCTTCCAACTATTCCACCTCTCTCCTCTCTGTGGTCCAAGGTGAGTGGACATGTTTCACTGTCCTTGTGCTACTATATGGGAAAAGAGAGGACAATTGTAATGTTATCATAGTCTGAGGAGAGAAATCTACACCTTCATGTAGCCATCACAATCCTTCTCTCCTCTAGCATGGGGTTAAAAACCCGCGACTGTCTGTCCGTGCATTTGAGCTTGTTTGTGTGTGTGTGTGTGTGTGTGTGTGTGTGTGTGTGTGTGTGGTGTTGGTGTGTGGTGTGTGTGTGTGTGTGTGTGTGTGTGTGTGTGTGTGTGTGTGTGTGCGGTGTGTGTATGTGGTGCGTGTGTGTATGTGTGCGTGTGCGCGCTGTGTGTGTGTGTGAGATGTGGTCAGAATGGTTTTGTATTCCCTCAGGGTCGGTTGGGTAACACAGATCAAAGAGAGAGAGATGGAGGTTAAATGGCCAGACCTGAGTAACAAACACACAAACACACACACACAAACACACATACACAGGTGGCAATGGACAGCATTTGAAGGACCCTAGGAGAGTAAGGGACTTGTGAGAGCGAAACYAACTTTGTCAGTCCACTCTCAGACCCATACCTCTCAACCAGAGCCATTACCTGGATGTGTTCATTCTACAACATCAAATAGCTTCCATCCACAGATAATTAAAAACTAGGGTCAAACACTTAACATCTAACCAGAAACCGTGGATAGATGGAGGCATTCGCGCAAAAATGAAAGCGCGAACCACCGCATTTAACCATGGAAAGATGACCGGGAATATGGCCAAATACAAACAGTGTAGTTATTCCCTCCGCAAGGCAATCAAAAAGACAAAACGTCAGTATAGAGACAAAGTGGAGTCGCATTTCAATGACTCAGACACAAGACGTATGTGTCAGGGTCTACAGACAATCACAGACTACAAAAAGAAAACCAGCCACGTCACAGACACCGACGTCTTGCTTCCAGACAAACTAAACACCTTCTTTGCCCGCTTTGAGGATAATACAGTGCCACCGCCAGGGCCCACTACCAAGGACTGCACCAGGGCCCACTACCAAGGACTGCACCAGGGCCCACTACCCCCTCCTTCTCCGTGGCCGACGTGAGTAAGACAGTTAAACGTGTTAACCCTCGCAAGAATGCCGGCCCAGACGGCATCCATATCCGCGTCCTCAGAGCATGAGCAGACCAGCTGGCTTGTGTGTTTACGGACATATTCATTTTCTCCCTATCCCAGTCTGCTGTCAAAACACATGCTTCAAGATGGCCACCATTGTTCCTGTTCCCAAGAAAGCTAAGGTAATTGAACTGAATGACTATCGCCCCGTAACACTCACGTCTGTCATCATGAAGTGCTTTGAGAGACTAGTCAAGGATCATATCACCTCCACCATAACTGTCACCCTAGACCCACTGCAACATTCATAAAGCCGCTGGGCCAGACGGATTACCAGGATGTGTACTCAAAGCATGCGCGGACCTACTGTCAAGTGTCTTCACTGACATTTTCAACCTCTCCCTGATCAAGTCTGTAATACCTACATGTTTCAAGCAGACCACTATAATCCCTGTGCCCAAGGAAGTGAAGGTAACCTGCCTAAATGATTACCGCCTCGTGCCATTCACGTCGGTAGCCATGAAGTGCTTTGAAAGGCTGGTCATGGCTCACATCAACAGCATCCTCCAGGACACCCTAGACCCATTCCAATTCGCATACTGTCCAAACAGATCCACAGATGACACAATCTCAATCGCACTCCACACTGCCCTTTCTGATCTGGACAAAAGGAACACCTATGTGAGAATGCTGTTCATTGACTACAGCTCAGCATTCAACGCCATAGTGCCCACGAAGCTCATCACTAAGCAAAGGGCTCTGGGACTAAACACCTTCCTCTGCAACTGGATCCTGGACTTCCTGACAGGCCGCCCCCAGGTGGTAAGAGTAGGCAACAACACGTCTCCCACGCTGATCCTTAACACTGGGGCCCCTCAGGGGTGTGTAGTTAGTCCCCTCCTGTATTCCCTGTTAACCCACAACTGCATGGCCAAACACAACTCCAACACCATCATTAAGTTTGCTGACGACACAACAGTGGTAGGCCTGATCACCGAAAACGATGAGACGGCCTATAGGGAGGAGGTCAGAGAACTGGCAGTGTGGTGCCAGGACAACAGCCTCTCCCTCAATGTGAGCAAGACAAAGGAGCTGATCGTGGACTACAGGAAAAGGTGGGCCGAACAGGCCCCCATTAACATCAACGGGGCTGTAGTGGAGTGGGTCGAGAGTTTCAAGTTTCTTGGAGTCCACATCACCAACGAACTATCATGGTCCAAACATACCAAGACAGACGTGAAGAGGGCAAGACAAAACCTTTTCCCCCTCAAGAGACTGAAAAGATTTGGCATGGTTCCCCAGATTCTCAAAAGGTTCTATAGCTGCACCATCGAGAGCATCCTGGCCAGTTGCATCACTGCCTGGTATGGCAACAGCTCGGCATCTGACCGTAAGGCGCTACAGAGGGTAGTGCGAATGGCCCAGTACATCACTGGGGCCAAGCTTCCTGCCATCCAGGACCTTTAATAATAGGCGGTGTCAGAGGAAAGCCCAGAAAATTGTCAGAGACTCCAGTCACCCAAGTTATAGACTGTTTTCTCTGCTATGGCACGGCAAGCGGTACCGGAGCGCCAAGTCTAGGACCAAAAGGCTTCTCAACAGCTTCTACACCCAAGCCATTATACTGCTGAACAATTCATAAAAATCGCCACCGGACAATTTGTACACTGCTGCTACTCGCTGTTTGTTTGTTACCTATGCATAGTCACTTCGCCCCCACCTACATGAACAGAGTACCTCAACTAGCCTGTACCCCTGCACACTGACTTGGTACCGGTGCCCCCTGTATATAGCCTCGTTATTGTCATTCTTATTGTGTTACTTTTTATTTTAACTGGTACGGCAACTGCACCGCCCACAACCGCAGGGCTCTCCAGAGGGTAGTGAGGTCTGCACAACGCATCACCGGGGGCAAACTCCCTGCCCTCCAGGACACCTAAAGCCCCCGATGTCACAGGAAGGCCAAAACGATCATCAAGGACAACAACAACCTGGGCCACTGCCTGTTCACCCTGTTACCATCCAGAAGGTGAGGTCAGTACAGGTGCATCAAAGCTGGGACCGAGAGACTGAAAAACATCTTCTATCTCAAGGCCATCATGTCATCAAGGCCATGTTAAACAGCCATCACTAACTCAGAGGCCTACATACAGACTTGAAATCATTGGCCACTCTAATAATTGATCACTAGTCAGTTTATTAATGCCACCTTTAAATAATGATGTTTACATATCTTGCACTACTCATCCCAGATGTATATACTGTATTTTATACCGTCTATTGCATTTCGTCTATGCCGGTCAGTCATTGCTCATCCATATATATATATGTATATATTCTTATTCCATTCCTTTACTTAGATTTGTGTGTATTAGGAAGTTGTTGTGGAATTGTTAGATTATTTGTTAGATATTGCTCCACAGTCGGACTAGAAGCACAAGCATTTCGCTACACTCGCAATAACATCTGCTAACCATGTGTATGTGACCAATAAAATTTGACCTCTTGTTGATTGATATCCATTGAATTGTCAATTTTCTGTTTTAGAAAGATTTGCACAAATATGGAAAGATAGATGGTATCATCATAAAACAACATATATTTAGATCATACAAGGGAGAAACCTTATCTTAAATTGAGGAGATCTTTCCATTTTTCAGTTAAGTGCCTGCACCTGCTGTCCTTTCAAATTCAAATCCAATTATTTCAGTTGGGCAGTTAGGTTCCTGCAAGAACTCCCACCAACTAAGGAGGTTCATTGATTATCTCTTTCTTTCTTTCTCTCGGAGGACCTGAGCCCTAGGACCATGCCTCAGGACGACCTGACATGATGACTCCTTGCTGTCCCCAGTCCACCTGGCCGTGCTGCTGCTCCAGTTTCAACTGTTCTGCCTGCGGCTATGGAACCCTGACCTGTTCACCGGACGTGCTTCCTGTCCCATGACCTGCTGTTTTCATCTCTCTAGAGACCGCAGGAGCGGTAGAGATACTCTTAATGATCGGCTATGAAAAGCCAACTGACATTTACTCCTGAGGTTCTGACTTGTTGCACCCTCGACAACTACTGTGATTATTATTATTTGACCATGCTGGTCATTTATGAACATTTGAACATCTTGGCCATGTTCTGTTATAATCTCCACCCGGCACAGCCAGAAGAGGACTGGCCACCCCTCATAGCCTGGTTCTTCTCTAGGTTTCTTCCTAGGGAGTTATTCCTAGCCACCGTGCTTCTACACCTGCATTGCTTGCTGTTTGGGGTTTTAGGCTGGGTTTCTGTACAGCACTTTGAGATATCAGCTGATGTAAGAAGGGCTTTATAAATACATTTGATTTGATTAAACCCATCTCCTATGGGGTTCTAGGAATAACCTTTTGGGGCAATTTTCAGTGCCAAGAAACATAAGGCTCTTCAAAGAACTTTGAGGATCTTAGAAGAACCCTTGTTGAACCCCTCATTTTTAGAGTGTACTGCTGTACGACATGATTTATATCTACTGTAGCAACACAGTTTGGGTCTYGTTGAATTGGGTTCTGATGCAGTTATGCTACTCTAGATCTATAGCATTCCTTCTGATGGAGGGTGTGTGTGTGTTTGTGTGTGTGTGTGTGCATGTGTGTATGTGTGTACATGTCTGTGTTAAAGAGTGTGCATTAATGTGTGTGAGGAAGTGTGTGTGCTTGGTGAGGCTGTTAGGTTGTCGTCAGTCTCCTGGGTGACCAGAGGAGAAAGACACATGCTCCTTGAAAAGAGAGAGGGAGGGCGAGAGAGAGGGAGAGAGAGAGAATGAGAAAGAGAGACTATAGCTCTCTCCAGGCATCTTGCATTAGTGTGTGTGTGTGTGTGAATGTGTTACAGGTCAGGTGCATAGTGAGCAGTGTCAAGCCATCATTAGAGCCCCTGTCACCCAGCCTTAGTTGATCTCTCTATAAAGCTTTGTTTTGAATACCCCAGTCACGTCCTGCACTGCTACTGACTAGCGCTGAGAGGGCGCTGACAGAGTGTGTGTGYGTGTGTGTGTCAGGGGTGTTAACAGAGTTAAACTGTCCTGACAAAGACGTTACCCAGCAGCCATAGTACTGCTTCAGATCACCTCTCACCAGTTACCTCTCAGAGTTACTTGAAAACACTGTAGTTTTACTTTGCAGTTTACAAGCTGTCATCCAGCTACTCCCTGGGCACCACCTCTCACTCTCACACTGGTACAGAGTTTACTCAACTCAGGTCACGTCCTAAATGGCACCCTCTTCCTTATGTAGTGYACTACTTTTGACCAGGACTGGYACCCTATTCCTTATATAGTGCACTACTTTTGACCAGGGCTGRCACCCTATTCCCTATATAGTGCCCTACTTTTGACCATGGCCCAGTGCACTATGAAGGGAATAGGTTTCCATTTGGGACATGGCCTCAGTTTACAGGACTACACTATGGGAAAGGTCTTGTTTTGAGTAGCAGTGTTTGGCCCTAGTTNGTGTTTGGCCCTAGTTTAATTCAGCGTTTTGAGTAGCAGTCCATTAGGTGTTTGGCCCTAGTTTAATTCAGCGTTTTCAGTAGCAGTCCATTAGGTGTTTGGCCCTAGTTTAATTCAGCGTTTTCAGTAGCAGTCTACCAAGGCAATGGAATTATAAAACTGTTACTCCATAACCTAACAAGTGCTGCTCATGTTGATGCATATCAGGCTGAGGAGAATAAGGGTGGATATAGAATGGTACATTTAAGGGTCATTACATTTGTATGATGGCATATTGGATGTAATTAGAATAGTAGAATATGGCTTGTCTCTGGTTAGCAGTGTAGTAAAGGATAAACAACGCAGGCTGGCTGCCACACAGAGTGGAATTACCTTATTATAATGTTTATATGTGAGATAAAATGTCCGGAGCTGGATCGATRTTTTAAAGATGGAATCCGCAGTAGGGAAAASAACGCCTCACAGCCATTGTTATTGTTTTTGTTTTGTTGATGAAGCGGAGGTGAGGAAGTGGTGTGCAACAAAAACATGACAGTACATTTTCTGATGTTCTGTTGCACGCGCAACGATGTCCGAGGGGGAAAAACAAACAGCTACGTCGTTGTAATATCGCAAATGGACATGGCAGTTTCACAATTAAAGATTCCAGCTTTAAGGGCTGTTTTAAAGGCACTGAGAACACTGAAGTGTGTCCCAAATGGTAGCCTAATCCCGATATAGTGCACAACTTTTGACTCAAGACCTATGGGAATAGGATCCCATTTGGGACGCGTTCTAACAAAKCTCCAATCAGTAGTTCTCTACTGCCCTCTACTGCTCAGGTGTCGTCACATTAACATAATTCGGGAAATTCAGAAAAATCTGTGCTGACACACAACTAAATGCTGAAGCCAAACATGGTCATTTTGCCAGGGTGATTCAACTCTACTAAAACAGATTMATTAATGTTAGAGCCGTAAAGTCACTTTGTTTAGGCTTGGCTCTGCATGGGTAAAATATGAATGATTTAGCATATTAGTTAGCTTATTAGTATGCCTCTGACATATTAACCAACCCCAGGGGACCATATTTGCTCTTTTTGAATATATGCTAATTTATTTTTATTTTGGTTTGGATCGTTTTCAATGACTTTTGGGAACAGTGTTTGGATAATTAATAATATAATGAGTGTGTGCATGCTGATTCAGAGTTGTGGGCCCTCTTCATAAAAAGACGATGATAAGGTAGATTAGCATACAAATTAGGAACATTTCGAGCTGGTTTTTAATCAACTAATTTTTTTTCTCTTCCTCAACCTTGACCAGTTTGAAATAGCCTCTGTCTGTTCCCTTGGAGAATGTAAACATTGTTCCAGCTTTTAATTGATATGACTCGATTGATATTGTCCTTCGTTCCAAAACTGGTTCCTTTGTTACTTTTAAATTTGTCCTGGGTACTTTAACATAGCCTACTTTCTACCTCTGTCTCCTCTTTGTTTTCACTGACATCCCTCCTCACTGACTCCTGTCTTCATTCTGTCTTTGCTAGCCACACCTGTAGCTCCAAGCCAGATAAATTATCACTTAATTTCTCTTATAATAAAGTACAGAGAGAGAAAGAGAGAGAGAGAGAGAGAGAGAGAGGGAGAGCTAGAGGGAGAGAGAGAGCGAGCGAGGGAGAGAGAGAGAGAAGGAGAGAGGGAGAGAGGAGAGACAGAGAAAGAGAGAGGGAGAGGGAGAGAGAGAACAGCAACCTTGGGAAAATCCTTTGCATTATCATTAACAGTAGTAAAAACAATTTCAAATTGGCTTTTTATCAAATTACCGTACGACAGACCACAAATTCACCCTGCACACCCTAATTGACAAAACAANAAAACAATTTCAAATTGGCTTTTTATCAAATTACCGTACGACAGACCACAAATTCACCCTGCACACCCTAATTGACAAAACAAGAACAAAAAACAAACGCAAAGTCTTCTCATCCTTTGCTGATTTAAAAAAAGCGTTTGACTCAAATTGGGATGAGGGTCTGCTATACAAATTGATGGAAAGTGGTGCTGGGGAAAAACATACAACATTATAAAATCCATGTATACAAAAAACAAGTGTGAGGTTAAAATTGGCAAAAAACACATTTCTTTCCACAAGGTCGTGGGGTGAGACAGGGATGCAGCTTAAGCCCCACCCTCTTGGTGTACTGTCATGTTTTTGTTGCACACCACTTCCTCACCTCCGCTTCATCAACAAAACAAAAACAATAACAATGGCTGTGAGGCGTTCTTTTCCCTACTGCGGATTCCATCTTTAAAATATCGATCCAGCTCCGGACATTTTATCTCACATATAAACATATATATCAACGAATTAGCGAGGGCACTAGAACAGTCTGCAGCACCCGGCCTCCCCCTACTAGAATCTGAAGTCAAATGTCTACTGTTTGCTGTTGATCTGGTGCTTCTGTCTCCAACCAAGGTGGGCCTACAGCAGCACCTAGATATTCTGCACAGATTCTGTCAGACCTGGGCCCTGACAGTAAATCTCAGTAAGACAAAAATAATGGTGTTCCAAAAAAGGTCCAGTTACCAGGACCACAAATACAAATTCCATCTAGACCGCATTGCCTTAGAGCACACAACAAACTATGCATACCTTGGCCTAAACATCAAATCAAATGTTATTTGTCACATGCGCCGAATACTTACTTACAAGCCCTTAACCAACAATGCTTTAAGAAGTTTCAAAAAAGAAGACAAAAAGTGTTGAGTAAAAAATTGATGAGTAGAAAACTGACAATAAAGTAACAAATAACTAAACAGCAGCAGTAAAATAACAATACCGAGGCTATGTATACAGGKGGTACCGGTACAAAGTCAACGTGCGGGGATACTGGTTAGTCGAGGTAATTGAGGTAATATGGACATGTAGGTAGAGTTAAAGTGACTATGCATAGATARTAAACAGAGAGTAGCAGTAGCGTAAAAGAGGGGTCTGGGTAGTCATTTGATTAGCTGTTCAGGAGTTTTATGACTTGGGGGTAGAAGCTGTTAAGAAGCCTTTTGGACCTAGACTTGATGCTCCGGTACCACTTGCAGTGCGGTAGCAGAGAGAACAGTCTATGACTAGGGTGGCTGGAGTCTTTGACAATTTATATGGCCTTCCTCTGACACCGCCTAGTATAGAGGTCCTGGATGGCAGGAAACTTGGCCCCGGTGATGTACTGRGCCGTACGCACTACCCTCTGTAACGCCTTGTGGCCGGAGGCTGAGCAGTTGCCATACCAGGCAGTGATGCAACCAKTCAGGATGCCCTCGATGGTGCAGCTGTAGAACCTTTTGAGGATCTTAGGACCCATGCCAAATCTTTTCAGTCTCCTGAGGGGGAACAGGCTTTCTCGTGCCCTTTTCACGACTGTCTTAGTATGTTTGGACCATGATCGTTTGTTGGTGATGTGGACACCGAGGAACTTGAAGCTGTCAACCTGCTCCACTGCAGCTCTGTCGATGATAATGGGGGCGTGCTCGGTCCTTTTCCTGTAGTCCACAATCAGCTCCTTTGTCTTGATCACTTTGAGGGAGAGGTTGTTGTCCTGGCACCACACTGGCCAGGTCTCTGACCTCCTCTCTAYAAGCTGTCTCATCGTAGTTGGTAATCTGGCCTAACACTGTTGTGTCATCAGCAAACTTGATGATGGTGTTGGAGTCGTGCCTGGTCGTACAGTCATGAGTGAACAGGGAGTACAGGGGGGGACTGAGCACGCACCCCTGAGGGGCCCCCGTGTTGGGGATCAGCATAGTGGATGTGTTATTACCTACCCTTACCACCTGGGGGCGGCCATCAGGAAGTCCAGGATCCAGTTGCATATAATAATAACACAGTGATTGTCGAGGGTGCAAACAGGTAGCACCTCAGGAGTTAATGTCAGTTGGCTTTTCATAGCCGATCATTAAGAGTATCTCTATCGCTCCTGCTGTCTCTAGATGTTTGAAAAACAGCCAGCTTGGGACAGGTAGCACGTCGTGGTGACAGGTCAGGGTTCCATAGCCGCAGGCAGAAGTTGAGACTGGAGCAGCAGCAACAACCAGGTGGACTGGGGACAGCAAGGAGTCATCAGGCCAGGTAGTACTGTGGCTTGGTCTAGGGTTCAGGTCCTCAGAGAGAGAGAAAGTGTAATGTCGTGTGTGTAGGTGGCAGGGAAGTCAGGCGCGCAGGAGATTGGAACTTGGTAAAATGGAGTAGTTTATAGACTTAATAAAACTCCAAACCAAAGTTACATAATAAATAAAGTGTGACAGAAGAATCCGTCGCGCACAACACACGAACATAAAACAAACAATCTCTGACAAAAACATATGGAGACAGAGTAGAGATAAAAATGTAATTGATGAATTGGAACCAGGTGTGAAGACAAGACAAAACCAATGGAAAATGAAAAAATGGATCAGTGATTGAAGATCGTGACGTTGACCTCCGAACAAGGAGAAGGACCAACATCGGCGGAAATCGTGACAGAAAGAGAGAAAGAGAGAAAAAGAGAGATTAGAGAGAGCATACTTAATCTCACAAGGACACCGGATAAGACGGAGAAATACTCCAGATATAAAGACTGACCTAGCCCCCGCACATAAACTACCTGCAGAATAAATACTAGGCTGAACGAAGAGACACTGTCCCGCGCCAAATCCCCGACAGCCAAACGCAGGATAAAACCCCACCCACTTTGCCAAAGCACAGCCCCACACCACTAGAGGGATATCTTAACCACCAACTTACCATCCAGTGACAAGGCTGAGTATAGCCCACGAAGATCTCCCCCACGGCACAACCCACAACTCAAGCGTTCAACACCATAGTGCCCTCAAGGCTCATCACTAAGCTAAGGACCCTGAGACTAAACACCTCTCTGCAACTGGATCCTGGACTTCCTGATGGCCGCCCCCAGGTGGTAAGGGTAGGTAATAACCATCCACTATGCTGATCCCCACACGGGGCCTCAGGGGTGCGTGCTCAGTTCCCCCCTGTACTCCCTGTTCACTCATGACTGTACGACCAGGCACGACCTCAACCCATCATCAAGTTTGCTGATGACACAACAGTGTTTAGGCCAGATTACCAACTACGATGAGACAGCTTTGTAGAGAGGAGGTCAGAGACCTGGCCAGTGTGGTGGCAGGACAACAACCTCTCCCTCAAAGTGATCAAGACAAAGGAGCTGATTGTGGACTACAGAGAAAGACCGAGCACGCCCCATTATCATCGACAGAGCTGCAGTGGAGCAGGTTGACAGCTTCAAGTTCCTCGGTGTCCACATCACAACAAACGATCATGGTCCAAACATACTAAGACAGTCGTGAAAAGG
>NW_019943173.1:130348-134376 GCF_002910315.2 Salvelinus sp. IW2-2015
TGACCCTGCTGGTCATCTATGACTATTTGAACATCTTGGCCATGTTCTGTTATAATCTCCACCTGGCACAGCCAGAAGAGGACTGGCCACCCCTCATAGCCTGGTTCCTCTCTAGGTTTCTTCCTAGGTTCTGGCCTTTCTAAGGAGTTTTTCCTAGCCACTGTGCTTCTACACCTGTACTGCTTGCTGTTTGGGGTTTTAGGCTGTGTTTCTGTACAGCACTTTGTGACATCAGCTGATGTAAGAAGGGCTTTATAAATACATTTGACTGATACAACCACCTAGAAGGAAGTGATTCCCAAACCTTCCATAACAAAGCCATCAACTACAGAGAGATGAAGCTGGTTCCCCTAAGCAAGCTGGTTCTGGGGCTCTGTTCACAAACACAAACAGATCCCACAGAGCCCCATGACAGAAACACAATTAGACCCATCCAAATAATGAGAAAACAAAAAGATTATTACTTGACACATTGGAAAGAATTAACAAAAAAACAGAGCAAACTAGAACGCTATTTGGCCTTAAACAGAGAGTACACAGTGGCAGAATACCTGACCACTGTGACTGACMCAAACTTAAGGAAAGCTTTGACTATGTACAGACTCAGTGAGCAAAGCCTTGCTATTGAGAAAGGCCGCCGTAGGCAGACCTGGCTCTCAAGAGAAGACAGGCTATATGCACACTGCCCACAAAATGAGGTGGAAACTGATCTGCACTTCCTAACCTCCTGCCAGATTACACAGATGCACAAAATTCAAAAACAAACCCAATTTTGATAAACTCCCATACCTACTGGGTGAAATACCATGGTGTGCCATCACAGCAGCAAGATATGTGACCTGTTCCCAAACGAAAAGGGCAACCAGTGAAGAGCAAACACCATTGTAAATACAACCCATATACTGTATATGTTTATTTATTTTCCCTTTTGCACATCATTCGACATAATATGACATTTGAAATGTCTTTATTCTTTTGGAACTTCTGTGAGTGTAATGTTTACTGTAAATTTGTATTGGTTATTTCACTTTTGTTTATTATCTACTTCACGTGCTTTGGCAATGTTAACATATGTTTCCCATGCCAATAAAGCCCTTGAATTGAATTGAGAAAGAAGAGAGATATACCAGGCAGTGATGCAACCAGTCAGGATCCCTCGATGGTGCAGCTGTAGAACCTTTTGAGGATCTTAGGACCCATGCAAATCTTTTCAGTCTCTTGAGGGGGAACAGGCTTTCTCGTGCCCTTTTCACGACTGTCTTAGTATGTTTTGACCATGATCGTTTGTTGTGTGTGGGACACCGGAGGAACTTGAAGCTGTCAACTGCTCCACTGCACGCTCTGTCGATGATAATGGGGGCGTGCTCGGTCCTTTTCCTGTAGTCCACAATCAGCTCCTTTGTCTTGATCACTTTGAGGGAGAGGTTGTTGTCCTGGCACCACATGGCCAGGTCTCTGACCTCCTCTCTACAAAGCTGTCTCATCGTAGTTGGTAATCTGGCCTAAACACTGTTGTGTCATCAGCAAACTTGATGATGGTGTTTGAGTCGTGCCTGGTCGTACAGTCATGAGTGAACAGGGAGTCAGGGGGGGACTGAGCACGCACCCTGAGGGGCCCCGTGTTGGGGATCAGCATAGTGGATGTGTTATTACCTACCCTTACCACCTGGGGGCGGCCATCAGGAAGTCCAGGATCCAGTTGCAGAGGGAGTGTTTAGTCTCAGGGTCCTTAGCTTAGTGATGAGCTTTGAGGGCACTATGGTTGTTGAACGCTGAGTTGTGGGTTGTGCCGTGGGGGAGATCTTCGTGGGCTATACTCAGCCTTGTCACTGGATGGTAAGTTGGTGGTTGAAGATATCCCTCTAGTGGTGGGTGGGGCTGTGCTTTGGCAAAGTGGGTGGGGTTTTATCGCGCTGTTTGGCCTGTCCGGGGAATCATTGACGGGCCAAGTGTCTCCAACCCTTCTGTCTCAGCTCCAGTTTTATTCTGCAGTAGTTTATGTGTCGGGGGGCTAGGTCAGTCTGTTATATCTGGAGTATTTCCTGTCTTATCCGGTGTCCTGTGTGAATTTAAGTATGCTCTTCTCTAATTTTCTCTTTTTCTCTCTTTTTTCTTTCTCTCTTTCTGTACGATTTCCCGCGATGTTGGTCCTTCTCCTTGTTCGGAGGTCAACGTCACCGATCTTCAGCCATCACTGATCCATTTTTCATTTTCCATTGGTTTTGTCTTGTCTTCACACCTGGTTCCAATCCCATCAATTACATGTTGTGTATTTAACCCTCTGTTTCCCATCATGTTTTTGTCAGAGATTGTTTGTTTTGTATGTTCGTGTATTATGTATTGTGCGCGACGGATTCTTGTACCCACTTTTATTTATTATGTAACTTTGGTTTGGGAGTTTTATTAAGTCTATTAAACTACTCCATTTATACCAAGTTCCAATCTCCTGCGCCTGACTTCCCTGCCACCTACACACACGACATTACACTTTCTCTCTCTCTGAGACCTGAACCTAGGCAAGCCACAGTACTACCTGGCCTGATGACTCCTTGCTGTCCCCAGTCCACCTGGTTGTGTGCTTGCCTCAGTCTCAACTGTTCTGCCTGCGGCTATGGAACCCTGACCTGTTCACCGGACGTGCTACCTGTCCCAGACTGGCTGTTTTTCAACACTTAGAGACAGCAGGAGCGATAGGATACTCTTAATGATCGGCTATGAAAAGCCAACTGACATTAATCCTGAGGTGCTGACCTGTTGCACCCTCGACAATCACTGTGATTATTATTATATGACCCTGCTGGTCATCTATGACTATTTGAACATCTTGGCCATGTTCTGTTATAATCTCCACCTGGCACAGCCAGAAGAGGACTGGCCACCCCTCATAGCCTGGTTCCTCTCTAGGTTTCTTCCTAGGTTCTGGCCTTTCTAAGGAGTTTTTCCTAGCCACTGTGCTTCTACACCTGTACTGCTTGCTGTTTGGGGTTTTAGGCTGTGTTTCTGTACAGCACTTTGTGACATCAGCTGAAGTAAGAAGGGCTTTATAAATACATTTGACTGTACAACCACCTAGAAGGAAGTGATTCCAAACCTTCCATAACAAAGCCATCACCTACAGAGAGATGAACCTGGTTCCCCTAAGAGCTGGTTCTGGGGCTCTGTTCACAAACACAAACAGACCCACAGAGCCCAGGACAGAAACACAATTAGACCCATCCAAAATAATGAGAAAACAAAAGATTATTACTTGACACATTGGAAAGAATTACAAAAAAACAGAGCAAACTAGAACGCTATTTGGCCTTAAACAGAGAGTACACAGTGGCAGAATACTGACCACTGTGACTGACCCAAACTTAAGGAAAGCTTTGACTATGTACAGACTCAGTGAGCAAAGCCTTGCTATTGAGAAAGGCCGCCGTAGGCAGACCTGCGCTCAAGAGAAGACAGGCTATATGCACACTGCCAAAAATGAGGTGGAAACTGATCTGCACTTCCTAACCTCCTGCCAGATTACACAGATGCACAAAATTCAAAAACAAACCCAATTTTGATAAACTCCCATACCTACTGGGTGAAATACCATGGTGTGCCATCACAGCAGCAAGATATGTGACCTGTTCCCAAACGAAAAGGGCAACCAGTGAAGAGCAAACACCATTGTAAATACAACCCATATATATGTTTATTTATTTCCCTTTTGCACATCATTCGACATAATATGACATTTGAAATGTCTTTATTCTTTTGGAACGTCTGTGAGTGTAATGTTTACTGTAAATTTGTATTGGTTATTTCACTTTTGTTTATTATCTACTTCACGTGCTTTGGCAATGTTAACATATGTTTCCCATGCCAATAAAGCCCTTGAATTGAATTGAGAAAGGGAGAAATAGAGAGAGAGAGACAGAGAGAGAGAGAGAGAGAGAGAGAAGAGAGAGAGAGAGAGAGAGAGAGAGAGAGAGAGAGAGAGAGAGAGAGAGAGAGAGAGAGAGAGAGAGAGAGAGAGAGAGAGAGAGAGAGGTGGG
>NW_019943173.1:136657-164856 GCF_002910315.2 Salvelinus sp. IW2-2015
GGTCGGAGCTGTAGGCCTAATAGCTTTGCTCTGATAATTAGCTCCAATTACAGCTAATGGAGCTACAGGGGTAGTGCGTGTGCATGTGTGTGTGCATATATGTGTCCACATGCACATACGTGTGTGCATGTGTTCCTACAGTACTTTGTCAATACCATGCTCCAAACAATTTAGTAATCTGGATGAAAGCACAGTCTACAATAGGGCTGCATTTACACTGACAGACCAATTCTGATATTTTTTCCCAATTATTGGCAAAAGAGCTGATCTGATTGGCCAAAAGGACCTACTAATGGGAAAAGATCAGAATTGGGCTGCCTGTGTAAACACAATTTTGGTTGAGAAGGAATACATCCCAGTTTCTATAGCCCTATGTAACTAGCCCGTATTGTTTAATGAATACCTTGTGCCTCTGTAAAAAGAGCAGATGACGTAACAGTGTCATAGCAGCTTGAATTCTTGATAATAAAAAGCCACGTGTGTGTTCCTAACGGGACTTGATTCACCATAGAGCTCTGTGTAAGGAAGGCCTTTTGGGAAACAGCCTATGTTTCACTGTTCTACTGCCTCCCTGGTGGGGTTCTCTTAGTACAGAATCATTTTCCTAACTCACGGTATAACTGGATCCTGTTACTCTAACGACAACACTAACTAATAACCTGGATCACTTCTGCTGCATTATAAACACACACACACACAGACACACAACCCCCCCACACACACACACAAACACACACACACACACACACACATTTCTACTGCATGCCTGTAATGATCTTAACAGATGTGTAAACGCTAATGTGCCTTTCCAACCTTACATTTTTTCACATGTAGATTGATACCAAAATGAATATGATGCATTTATGAGTAAAAATAAATATAACCCGTAGACAATATTTATTTTCGTGGGTATTTGCTGTGTCCAAAATTGTGAAATTACAGTTTGCCATTCTGTTGACACACACAAACACACACTCACACACACAAACACACACCCACACACACAAACACACACAAAGACACACAAACACACACCCACACACACAAACACACACCCACACACACAAACACACACAAAGACACATACGTTGTGCGTTAATCTCCTTCTCTGATTCCTTCTGTCTCTCTTTCCTTCGCTCCCTCCATCCATCCGTCCTTCTCCAGTTATCAAGGAATTTTCCACTGAAGCATTTCACAGGACTTCAACAGTGTTGTCTTTGCTGCTATTTATCCATTCCTCTATCCTACTCTCTATGTATCCATCCCTTTATCCTATCCTCTATCTCTCTCTATGTATCCTATTCCTCTATCCTACTCTCTATGTATTCCCATCTATCCTTAGCTTATGTATCCATTCCTCTATCCTACTTCTATGTATCCATCTCTATCATACTCTTATGTAATCCTCCTTCTTCCTACTCTCTAATGTATCATCCTCTATCTACTTCTATGTAATCCATCCTCTATCCTACTTCTATGTATCCGATTCCTCTATCTTTTATGTATCATCTACATCCTACTCTCTATGGTGATCCATCCCTCTATCCTTCTCTATGTATCACATCACTCTCCTACTCTCTATGTTTATCCATAACAAAATGGTTGAAATTAAGTCAGAAATATCGATCCCTATCCTACTTCTATGTATCCAATCTTTTCTATTCTCATGTATTATCCTCTATTACTCTCTATTTATCTATCCCTCTATCCTACTCTCTATGGTATCTCATCCCTCTATCCTACTCTCTATTTATCTATCCTCTATCCTACTTGCTATCATTACTCTCCTAGTACTATCCATCTAATCCTCTTCATCCTACTTCTCTATGTATTACCCTCTATCCTACGCTCTATGTATCCATCCCCTATCCTACTCTCTATGTATCCATCCCTCTATCCTACTCTCTATGTATCCATCCCTCTATCTACTCTCTTATGTATCCATCCTCTATCCTACTCTCTATGTATCACCCTCTATCCCTATCTTTATAGTACTCCATACCTCTTATCCTACTCTCTATTGTATCATCCCTCTATCTACTCTCTATTTATCTATCCTCTATCCTACTCTATATGTATCCAATACCTCTCTCCTAACTACTCTATTATCTATCCCTCTATCCTATCATCTAATTATTATCCTCTATCCTCTCTATGTCATTCTACGCTAACTGCTAATGCCTTACTCCTATGTATTTCATCCACTTCTAATGTACCACTATCCTCTATAGGTATCATCCCTCTATCATTTCTCCTTATGTAATCCAGATCCACTCTAATCCTACTTCTCTTATGTCATCTTAATCCAGAATCTAATCAGATGACTACTGTCTATTTATTATATGTATCCACTCTTATTCATACTCTCGAGTTAGTCATTATCCTTACGTCTATTGAATTATATACAAGTTCATACATCAAATCTATGTGATTTTACTTCATCCTCCCATTCTAGTAGGGTATTGAAGAGCATCCTTTACTAGTACATTCTATTAATCTATAATAGAGCATCGTTAGTCAGCTCTATACATCTCTATGTATACATCTCTATCCTACTCTCTATTTATCTCCCTTATCCTACTCTCTATTTATCTATCCCTCTATCTACTATCTATGTATCTCTCCCATCCTACTCTCTATGTATTATCCCTCTATCCTACTCTCTATGTATCTATCCCTCTATCCTACTCTCTATTGTATATCTCATTCCTCTCTATGTATCATCTACTCCTTATTATCTACCCCTCTATCTACTCTCTATGTATCTATCCCTCTATCCTACTCTCTATGTATCCATCCCTTATCTACTCTCATTGTATCCATCCTACCTATCTACTCTCTATTATCTATCCCTCTATCCCTAGCTCTCTATTTATCTATCTCTATCCTACTCTCTATGTATCTACCCCTCCATCCTACTCTCTATGTATCTATCCCTCTATCCTACTCTCTATTATCCATCCTCTATCCTACTCTCTATTTATCTATCCTCTATCCTACTCTATTTATCTATCCTCTCCATCCTACTCTTATGTATCTACCCCTCCATCCTACTCTCATGTATCTATCCCTCTATCCTACTCTCTATGTAGTATCTATCCCTCTATCCTACTCTCTATGTATCATCCCTATCCTACTCTCTATGTTATCTACCCTTCTATCCTATTCTCTATGTATCTACCCTTCTATCTATTCTCTATGTATCTATACCCTCATCCTATTCTCTATGTATCTATCGAAGGCTATGAGGGGTGGCAGTCCCTCTTCTGGCTGTGCCGGGGTGGGATTATAAGAAATGGCCAAGATTTCAAAATGTTCAGAAATGACCAGCATGGGTCAATAATAATAATCACAGTAGTTGTCGAGGGTGCAACAAGTTCAGAACCTCAAGAGTAAATGTCAGTTGCTTTTCAGCCTATTCATATAATTAAGGAACAATACGAGATATATTTTACATGACATGAGAGTATCTTACCGCTCCTGCTGTCTCTAGAGAGTTGAAACAGCAGGTCTGGGACAGGTAGCACGTCCTGTGAACAGGTCAGGGTTTCCATAAGCCGCAGGCAAGAACAGTTTGAACTGGAGCAAGACACGGCCAGGTTGACTGGGGACAGCAAGGAGTCATCATGCCAGGTAGTCCTGAGGCATGGTCCTAGGGCTCAGGTCCTCGAGAGAAGAGAAAGAAGAGAGAAAGAGAGTATTAGAGAGAGCATACTTAAATTCACACAGGACACCGGATAAACAGGAGAAGTACTCCAGATATAAACAGACTGACCCTAGCCCCTCGAAACATAAACTACTGCAGCATAAATACTGGAGGCTGAGACAGGAGGGTCAGGAGAACACTGTGGCCCATCGATGATACCCCGGACAGGGCCAAACAGGCAGGATAAAAACCCACCCACTTTGAAAACACAGCCGCACACCACTAGAGGGATATCTAAATCACAACTTACCATCCTAAGCAGGCCGAGTATAGCCAGAATCTCCGCCACGGCACAACCCAAGGGGGGACGCCAACCCAAACAGGAAGATCATGTCAGCGACTCACCACTCAAGTGACGCACCCTTCCTAGGGACGGCATGGAAGAGACCAGTAAGCCAGTGACTCAGCCCTGTAATAGGTTAGAGGCAGAGAATCAGTGGAGAGAGGGAACCGCGGCAGAGACAGCAAGGGTGGTTCGTTGCTCCAGAGCCTTTCCGTTCACCTTCACACTCCTGGCCAGACTCAACTCAATCATATGACTACTGAAGAAGTAGTCTTCAGTAAAGACTTAAAGATTGAGATCGAGTCTGCGTCTTCCACATGGGTAGGCAGACCATTCCATAAAAATGGAGCTCTATAGAAGAAGCCCTGCTCCAGCTGTTTGCTTAGAAATTCTAGGGACAATTAGGAGGCTTGCATCTTGTGACCGTAGCGTACGTGTAGGTATGATTATGGCAGGACCCAATCGGAAAGATAGTAGGAGAAGCCCATGTAATGCTTTGTAGGTTAGCAGGTAAAACCTTGAAATCAGCCCTTCCTTAACAGGAAGCCAGTGTAGGGGCTAGCACTGGAGTAATATGATCAAGTTTTGGTTCTAGTCAGGATTCTAGCATGCGTATTTAGCACTAACTGAAGTTTATTTAGAGCTTTATCCGGGTAGCCGGAAAGTAGAGCATTGCAGTAGTCCAACCTAAACGTAACAAAAGCAGGGATTAATTTTTCTGAATAATTTTTGGACAGAATGTTCAGATTTTTGCCATGTTACGTAGATGGAAAACAGCTGTCGTTGAAACAGTCTTGATATGTTCGTCAAAAGAGAGATCAGGGTCCATGAGTGCACGGAAGATCTCTCTATGTCGATATCTCTGAGTCATCATATCTCTATGTATTATCCCTCTATCATATTCTCTATGTTCTATCTCTCTATCTATCCTCTAATGTATCTTCCTTATCATAGTTCTCTATGTATTCTATCTCCTATCCTATCTCCTCTGTATCGTATCCCTATCCTCTCTATGTATCTATCCCTCTAATCCTATCTCTATGTATCTATCCTCTATCCTATCATCTATGTATTATCTCTATCATCCTACCTATCCTACATTCTCTATGTTCTTATCTCTATCCTATCATCATATGTATCTATCCGTCTCCCTATCATCTATGTATCTATCCCTCTATCCAATCTCCATCCTCCCTCCTAGATCTCTCTGTATCCTTATCCCTCTATCTATCATCTATGTATCTATCCCTCTCATCCATATTCTTCTATGTCTATCTTCCTCTTATCCTATCACTCTATGTATGTATCTCTATCCTATCATCTATCGTATTATCTCCTCTATCTATCCTCTATGTATCTATCTCTACTATCAATCTCTATCCCTCACAATTTCATATGTTCTATCCTCTATCTATCATCTATATATTTGTATCTCCTCTATCCAATCCTCCTATATCCTCCAATTTCTTTGTGTCTATCCTCTATCCTATTATCATTCTATCCGTATCTCATTCTCTGATAATTCATCTATGTATCTATCCGATCCTCTATCATATCCTATGTTATCTCTATCCTCTATCCTATCATCTACTGGTATCTTATCCCTCTAATCCTATCCTCTGATTGATATGTATCCCGTCTATCTCTATCATCTATGTATCTATCCCTCTATCCTATCTCTATGTATTATCCCTCTATCTAATTATGTATTATCCATCTATCACAATACCTCTATCCTCATTCCTCTATGTGTCTATCCCTCTATCTATCATCTATGTATCTCCTCTATCCTATATGTATCCTATCCCTCTATCCTTCATCTATGTATCTATTCCTCTATCCATCTCCTATCTTATCCTCTATTGCTATCCTCTATCCTACATCATATCTCTATGTGTCCTATCCCTCTATCTACCATCATATTCTCTCTTATGATTATCCTCTATCTATCGCCTATTATCTTCCCTCTTATCACTTTCCTATTATTATCCTCTATCTATCATCCTATTATCTTCCTCTATTATCATCTATTGTATTATTCCCTCTATCCTATCTCATATCCTCATCTTCTATCCCTGTTCCTATCCTCCTATACTAGTCAATCTAGTGTATCTATCCCTCTATCCTATCATCTATGTATCTATCCCTCTATCCGTATCTATATCACTATCTCTCTTCCATCTGCTCTCTCCCTTCCTCTGTCCTATCCTCTAATCCATACATCACTGATCGCTCTATGTTCTATTCCCTCTATCCTCCAATATCCTTATGGTATCTATCCCTCTATCTATCTATCCTCCTATGTATCATCCCTCTATCCTATCATCTATGTATCCATCCCCTCATCCTATCCTCTATGTATCTGCCTACGATCCTATCTCCATATCATCTATGTATTATCACTCTAGTCTATCCTCATATCTCTATGTTCTAATCCTTATCTATCCTCCTATTCCTATGTATCTAATCCCTCTATCCTATCCTCGTATCTCTATGTATCTAATCCTATCTACTCTATTTAACCTCCTACTTATATCTCGTATCCTGAGTTATCTAATTTCACATTAAATTCTCATCTATTTTATATTCATCTATCCTCTATATACTCTTCCTATCTCTAATTAATCCACTGCCTCTATCCTATCCTCTATGTATCTTATCATAATCTCTATCCTCTATGTATGTATCCCTCTATTCAGTATCTACTCATCTATGTATGCTATATCCTCTATCATTCTCTATGTATATTATGCCAATCTTCGAGTCTGATCTTCTATGTATACGTATTATACACTCTATCAGTATTATCTTTATCTATCCTCTTGTCTATCCATCTATCGCTCTGTATGATATCTATAATTAATCATATGTATATTCTATCTATCTATTCCTCTATTATCATAATCTAATTCTATACTAATGTATATATCTTCTTCTATCCTATCTCTATGTATCTTAATACCTCTATCATATTATCTATGTATCTATCCCTCTATCCTATCCTCTATGTTCTATACCTCTATTTATTAATCTATCGTATCAGTATCCCGTCTATCCTATCATCTTGATAATAATACTCTACTATCATCTATGATATCTCATCCCATCTATCGTATCCTCTATGTTATCTATCCCTTTATCCTACTCTCTATGTATCTATCCATTACGTATTCTCTTGTATTTATATCCTCTATCATATTATATCTATGTATATATCTCTCTATCCTATTCTCTATGTATATTCCCTCATATCCTATTATCTATGTATATATCTTTTATCCTATCCTCTATGTATTATCCCTCTGTCATATTTCTATGTATCTATCCCTATATCCTTTTCTCCTATACTCTATGTATCTATCTTTCTATCCTGTCATCTATCTCTATACTATATGTATCTATCCCTCTGTCCTATCCTCCTCGTTTCTTCTTTTCTCAGACATCCAACCATTTCCAATCCTATGACTTGCTGGTCTAAAACCTCTGGCAAACCTTCACCCAATCAGCATATCAGACACACTGTCCTGTGCCTTAGAATCTCCTTGTGGATCATGTTCCTAGGGTGCTTCTCAAATGGCACAATATCCCCTTAATTAGTGCACTAATTTTGACCATAGCCCTATGAGTGTAATGCACCATATAGGGGATAGGGTGCCCTTTGGGACGCAGGCCATATCCTTCTCTATCTGATGGATCCAGTCCACTGGTTATGAGTCCAGATGTTCTGCTTTCTCTGGTTTTAATTGATCATTTAATCTGTCTGTAAAGGAACAGATGTTTTCCCGGCCGGTGCAGACTGTCCACTGGGTACAACAACACATACACTACCGGTCAAAGTATAGAACACCTAACTCATTCAATGGTTTTTACATTTATTTCATTACATTTTAATATTGATATGTAGAATAATAGTGAAGACATCAAACTATGAAATACACATAAGGAACTATGTAGTAACCAAAAAGTGTGAAGGCCTGATTCACACAGTCTCCTCTGAACATAACTGATTGGGTCAAAAACATTAAGAAGGAAAGAAATTACACCAATTAACTTTAAGAAGGCACACCTGTAATTGAAATGCATTCCAGGTGACTACTCATGAAGCTGGTTGAGAGAAGTCAATAGTGTGCAAAAGCTGTCATCAATGCAAAGGGTGGCTATTTGAAGAATCTCAAATATAAAAAATATTTCGATTTGTTTAACCTTTTTTTGGTTACTATACATGATTCCATATATGTTATTTCATCATTTGATGTCTTCACTATTATTCTACAATGTAAAAAAAATAGTCAAAAAAAGAAAACCCTTGATGAGTAGGTGTTTAAAATTTTGACCGGTAGTGAAGGACACACAACACAATAGGACACACAACAAAATGAGTGCATGCACACACACACACAACACACCACACCACAAACACAACACCACAACACACAAACACAAACCACAACACACACCACACACCAACAACAACACACCACACACACACACACACAACACACACACAACAACACACAACACACAAACACACCAACACACACACAAACCGGCGCACACACAAAAAACAACAAATGTTTGCACATGCATCAAACCAACACAACAAACACAGGGGATGCATGCTGTCATGCAGACAGAGTCAGAGAGCGTGTGACGTTGAGGGGTTATATAGCCTGCGGAAAGGAACAAGAGTCTCCCTGTGGACTGCATTTGTGGCCAACAATAAAATCCCTAAATATAATAGCAGAGAGAGAGAGAGGAGAGTCTCACACCCAAACACACTAACAACATGCACACAAACACACACACACAGGGGAGGGGCCCAGAAACTAGACTTTGGGCAGAGAGGGTCTGTTAAGTTAGAGCTAATGTTCCAAACAAAGAACATTGTTACCTAATGACAGAAAAACAACAACAGTTTGTTGCTGTGGATTGGAAATAAATGTCCTCAGTGAAGAGAAGGCTAAGAGAGAGAGAGAGAGAGAGAGAGAGAGAAGAGAGGAGAGAGAGAGGAGAGAGAGAGAGAGAGAAGAGAGGACAGAGAGAGAGAGAGAGAGAGAGAGAGAGAGAGAGAGAGAGAAGAGAGGAGAGAGAGAAGAGAGAAGAGAGAGAGAGAGAGAGAGAAGAACAGAGAGAGACAGAGAGACAGAGAGACAGAGAGACAGAGAAGAGAGCAGGACAGAGACAGAGAGACAGAGAGAGAGATGCATGTATTATTTTTTACTTTCCAAACTCTGATGATGTTCTGAGCACACTTTATCATGTGAACTTATAGTGTGTCGACCCCCCCCCCCCCTCTGTCATCAACAAACAAACAACACACAGTACCAACACACACGCATGCACGTAAGCATGCACACACACACAAGCCTCATTTAGTTTATTATCTGTCCATAATTTAGAGGCAGTTTTTGGGTTGCCAAGCATATAAATGTCGCATCCTAAACTCTGATATGATAGTTAGACGAATAGTCATATTGCCCCCTAGTGGTAAAATTGGCCACTACATCTCTTCACTGTTCATTCCTTTCATTTACACTGAAAAAAATATCWACGTAACATGTAAAGTGTTGGTCCCATGTTTCATAARCTGAAATAAAATATCCCAGAAATGTTCCATATGCACAAAAAATATTATTTAYTTCAAATGTTGTGCACAAATTTGTTTACATCCCTGTTAGTGAGCATTTATAATTTTCCAAGATAATCCATCCAMCTGACAGGTGTGGCATATCAAGAAGCTGATTAAAGCATGATCATTACATACGTGCAAGGCCACTCTAAAATGTGCAATTTTGTCACACAACAAAATGCCACAGATGTCTCAAGTTTTGAGGGATTGGCACACTGACAATTGGCACGCTGACTACAGGAATGTCCAACAGACCTGTTGCCAGAKAATTTAATATTAATTCCTCTACCATAAGCYTTCCCAGTTCTGTCTGTAATAAAGCCCTTTTGTGGGCCCTTTCAGGCCCACCCATAGCTACACCCCTGCCCAGTCATGAAATCCATAGATTAGGGCCTAATGAATTTATTTCAATTGACTGATTTCATTCTATGAAATGTAACTCAGTAAMATCTTTGAAATTGTTGCATGTTGTGTTTATGTTTTTGTTCAGTATAATGAAAATGTAATTTTACCACACTTTGACAGGAACTTCAGATAAAATGTAGTTTTAAACAATCTTAAAACTGTTTTCATTCTCTGTAAAGTCTAAATGTTTTTGTGGTGGGCATTCCTCGTGCTCACATATCAAAGGATGACACAGGGAGATTTGGTCACATGTCCAAAAGCAGTGTTTTGGGGACAACGAGTATTTTCTGAAGGAGAAAGATTCTGAACTGCAGCTCTGACTGAAGGCAGTCAGGTTATTTTGTCTGTTTACATTTAGAACATGAGAGCTTTGCTTTCCTTCTCTCTGTACATCAGATGTGGATCTGATTCATCCACACTGCCAGGAACAATAGGAACTGGAGGGAGATTAATGTCTTCAAATGTTTTACTTGTATTGTGACACCTTGGTATATGGAGTTGATTTCTCCATTATTTTATAGAAATGTTCAGTGATATAATTTTTTTGCCCAATTTTAGGAATCGATTAAAACATTACGGCCTGGGCTGCCCCCCCACCCCCATCTACCCATACACACACACTCATAGTCGTGCACACACTCACACGCAAGTACACACCCTGAAAAACATCCCTTCCCGCTTAGACCCTCCCAGAGGAGTATAGCATGGTTTCGTGCTGGTTGATCTCTCTCTCTCATCTTTCTCTCTCTGTCTCTTTCTCTCTGTCTCTTTTTCACACAACCACACACACACACACACCACACCACACACACACACACACACACCACACACACACACACACACACACACACACACACACACACACACCTCACCCCCAGCCATCTCCATCTAAGCCATCATTTCTCCCAGAGTCGTCCTCTTCCAGCGTGAGCTGGTAATTGAGGTGGCTCCCTTGGGTGCAGTGCATTCTGGGTCGTTAAGTGCTGTCTCTTGTTTTCTTCCTCTCTTATGGCTATTTTTCCTATTATTTTATTCTTTATTTATTTCCTACTAACAGAGAGAAAGAGAGAGAGAATGCACCGAGATAACCCATGCTAAGAGGACCTACACCCAGACCACAGCATCACCAGCCACACCCCAACCAGCTAATCTAGAAGAAAAAGAAACGCACACCTATTTAGGCGAGGTGCTGGCTAGCGGAGTAGAAAACTTGAAAAAATTCAAATTCAAAATAAAATAAAAAAGAGCCGCACACTCTAGGAGCTCATGTACCCTGATGAAGACAGCTTGCCTGTCGAAACGTTGGTAAATTAAATATTTTTGCATCTGAGCTCCTAGAGTGTGCGGCTCTTTTTTATTTTTATTTTCAAGTTTTACACCCCAACCAGCTAACACCACCCCGAGAAAACCCTGGCCACAATCTATATAGGCTCAGCCATATCAGACCTATGCCCCTCCTGCCCACCACATGCCCCCCGTCCCTGCGGCAAGTACATTAACATGACAGCAGGACATATGCCCAGGACGTGAGCAGAGCAACAGGYCCAAACCCCACTATTACAYCTGCCCAAGCCCCATCMTGTGACCTAAGAGGTATGTATCAGTTGCTCAACATGCTCTGCTCACACCAACTGTGATGGTCCGGGCATAAACCACACAAAAACAACACTAGACACTATGGAACACAAGGCTTTTACTATCTCATCCTAGAATAAACAAGGTCTGAGGTMATCTACCTTTGGCCTAAAGAGCAGGAACCCGGACTTCATCAAATAAATTGGAAATACAGACATTGTCATCCTACAAGAAACATGGTATAAAGGAGACGGACCCACTGGTTGCCCTCTAGGTTGCAGAGAGCTGGTAGTCCCATCCACCAAGCTACCAGGTGTGAAACAGGGAAGAGACTCAGGGGGTATGCTAATTTGGTATAGAGCAGACCTAACCCTAAATTTGTCAAAACAGGAACATTTTACATCTGGCTAGAAATTAATGAGGAAATKATCTCAACAGAGAAAAATRTCCTCATGTGTGCTAMCTRWWYCCCCCCMAWWWWAWYCCCMWWMYTTWWWRRWKRAARSYTYYYCMMCYYWRRRGGGRRRWYMAMMAWTTYCMMSSYYMRGGRMMWKRAMYWRKYYKKKGSSRMCYWAAWKSCMRRAMYKGKYMARRAMCYWRMMMYYYYMRSMMMMMRGGGGACAAAGACCTACCTGGAGGTGACAGCATTCCCTCCCTCATATGCTCCCCTARACACAACTACGACAACATAACCAACAAAAACGKGTCACAACTCTTGCAGCTCTGTCGGACGCTGGGTATGTGCATAGTCAATGGTAGGCTTCGAGGGGACTCCTATGGTAGTGACACCTATAGCTCATCTCTTGGCAGTAGTACTGTAGACTACTTTATCAATGACCTCAACCCAGAGTCTCTCAGAGCGTTCACAGTCAGTCCACTGACACCCCTATCAGATCACAGCAAAATCACASTCTACTTGAACAGAGCAATACTCAATGGTCTGACGCGTCAAAGCCAAAGGAAACTGAAAAATATTAAGAAATGCTATAGATGGAAGGAAAATAGTGTGGAAATCTACCAAAAAACAATTAGGCAAAATTAACTAAAATTAACAACAATAACAAATGGTTTGATGAAGAATGCAAAAACCTAAGAAAGAAATTGAGAAACCAATCCAAACCAAAAACATAGAGACCCAGGAAATCTGAGCCTAAACCRCTAAAACATTACAGAAATGCACTACGGAAAAAGAAGGAACAGCACGTCAGAAATCAGCTCAATGTAATTGAAGAATCCATATAATCTAACCACTTCAGAATCTATCCAAAACGGAGATGTATGGATAAACCACTTCTCCAATCTTTTTGGCTGTATAACAAAGAACAAACAGCAAAAACATATACATGATCAAATACAAATCTTAGAATGAACTATTCAAGACTGCCAGAACCCACTGGATTCTCCAATTACATTGAATGAACAACAAGAAAAAATACAAACCCACCAACCCAAAAAGGCCTGTGGTGTTGATGGTGTCCTAAATTAAATTATAAAATATACAGACCACAAATTCCAGTTGGCTATACTGAAGCTCTTTAACATCATCCTTAGCGCTGTCATATTCCCCAATATTTGGAACCAAGGACTGATCACCCCAATCCACAAAAGTGGGGACAAATTTGACCCCAATAACTACCGTGGGATATGTGTCAACAGCAACCTTGGGAAAATCCTCTGCATTATCATTAACAGCAAACTAACATTTCCTCARCGAAAACAATGTACTGAGCAAAATGTCATTCGGCTTTTTACCAAATTACCGTATGACAGACCACGTATTCACCTTGCACACCCTAATTGACAAACAAACCAAAACAAAGGCAGTCTGCTAATGCTTTGTTGATTTCAAAAAGCGTTCGACTTAATTTGGCAAGAGGGTCTGCTATACAAATTGATGGAAAGTGGTGTTGGGGGAAAACATACAACATTATAAAATCCATGTACACAAAAAACAAGTGKGCGGTTAAAATTGGCAAAAACCGCACACATTTCTTTCCACAGGGCCGGGGGGTGAGACAGGGATGTAGCTTATGCCCCACCCTCTTCAACATATATATCAACGAATTGGTGAGGGCACTAGAACAGTCTACAGCACCCGGCCTCACCTTACTAGAAAACGAAGTCAATTGTCTTCTGTTTGCTATTGATCTGGTGCTTCTGTCACCAACCAAGGAGGCCCTACAGCAGCACCTAGATCTTCTGCACAGATTCTGTCAGACCTGGGCCCTGACAGTAAATCTCAGTAAGACAAAATAATGGTGTCCCAAAAAAGGTCCAGTTACCAGGACCACGAATACAAATTCCATCTAGACACTGTTGCCCTAGAGCACACAAAAAACGATACATACCTCGGTCTAAACATCAGCGCCACAGGTAACTTCCACAGAGCAGTGAAGATCTGAGAGACAAGGCAAGAAGGGCCTTCTATGTCCTCAAAAGGAACATAAAATGTGACATACCACTTAGGATCTGGCAAAAAATACTTGAATCAGTTATAGAACCCATTTCCCTTTATGGTTGTGAGGTCTGGGGTCCGCTCACCAACCAAGAATTCACAAAATGGGAAAAACACCAAATTGAGAGTCTGCATGCAGAATTCAGCAAAAATATCCTCCATGTACAACGTAAAACACCAAATAATGCATGCAGAGCATAATTAGGATGATACCCGCTCATTATCAAAATCCAGTAAAGAGCCATTAAATTCTACGACCACCCAAAAAGAAGCGATTCCCAAACCTTCCTTAACAAAGCCATTACCTACAGAGAAATGAACCTGGAGAAAGCTGCTCCTGGGGCTCTGTTCACAAACACAAACAGACCCCACAGAACCCCAGGACAACAACACAAGTAGACACATCCAAATCATGAGAAAACAGAAAGATAATTACTTGACACAATGGGAAGAATTTACAAAACATCTGAGCAAACAATAATGCTATTTGGCCCTAAACAGAGAGTACACAGTGGCAGAATACCTGACCACTGTGACTGGTCCTAAACAGAGAGTACACAGTGGCAGAATACCTGACCACTGGACTGGGTTCCATCAACAGTAGAAGTAAAGCAGTGGCAGAATACCTGACCACTGTGACTGGTCCTAAACATTAAGAGAGTACAAGTCAGTGGCAGAATACCTGACCACTGAGACTGGTCCTAAACAGAGAGTACACAGTGGCAGAATACCTGACCACTGAGACTGGTCCTAAACAGAGAGTACCACAGTGGCAGAATACCTGACCACTGAGACTGGCCCTAAACGAGAGGTACACAGTGGCAGAATACCTGACCACTGGGACTGGTCCTAAACAGAGAGTACCAGTGGCAGAATACCTGACTACTGAGACTGGCCCTAAACAGAGAGTACACAGTGGCAGAATACCTGACTACTGAGACTGGTCCTAAACAGAGAGTACACAGTGGCAGAATACCTGACCACTGAGACTGGTCCTAATCAGAGAGTACCACAGTGGCAGAATCCCGATCTAGTGACTGGCCCTAAACAGGAGTACACAGTGGCAGAAACTGACACTGGGACTGGCCTAAACAGAGAGTAACGGACGTGGCAGAATACTGACCACTGTGACTGACCAAAACTTAAGGAAAGCTTTGACTATGTACAGACTCAGTGAGCCTAGCCTTACTATTGAGAAAGGCTGCCAAGGAAGACCTGGCTCTCAAGAGAAAACAGGATATATGCACACTGCCCACAAAATGAGGTGGACCACTGGGCTGCACTTCTAACCTCCTTCCAAATGTATGACCAGATTAGAGACACATATTTCCCTCAGATTACACAGACCACAAAGAATTACAAAATAAATCACATTTTGAAAAACTCCCTATTCTTTTGGGTGATTCCACGATGTGCATCACAGCAGCAAGATTTGTGACTGTTGCCACAAGATAAGGGCAACCAGTGAAGAACAACACCATTGTAAATACAACCTATATTTAATGTTTAACACTTTTCCCTTTTGTACTTTAACTATTGGCACATCATTACAACACTGTAATATAGACATAATATGACAATTTGACATTTATTTTCTTTTGGAACTTTTGTTAGTGTAATGTTACTGTTAATTTTTTTATTGTTTATTTCACTTTTGTTTATGTCTTATTTTCCTTGCTTTGGCAATGTAAAACCACGTTTCACATGCCAATAATGCCTTTAATTGAAATTGAATTGAACAGAGAACAGAAGAACACACAGAGAGAGAGAGGGAGGATGTGGGGTTAAGAGATGGTTCTGCTTTCCCAGTGGGAGGATTTCATGAAACACTGAGATGCCTACTGTTGCATTTAAAACTCAGACAAACTTGACAGAGCAGTGCCCATCACACCACACATGTGCACACTCAATCCACACGGTCAAGGCTAGGGTTCGAGTTGAACTGAGGTGTGTGCTGAGCTAGGGTTAGGGTTGATCTGGGATGTGGGACATGAAGCTAGGGTTAGAGTTGATCTGGATGTGGGACATGAGGCTAGGTTAGGGTTGATCTGGGATGCTGGTCATAAAGCTAGGGTTAGGGTTGATCTGGGATGTGACATGAGCTGGGTTGGGTTGATCTGGGATGTGACATGAAGCTAGGGTTGGGGTTGATCTGGGATGTGGACATGAAGCTAGGGTTGGGGTTGATCTGGGATGTGGTCATAAAGCTAGGGTTAGGGTTGATCTGGGATGTGGGACATGAAGCTAGGGTTGGGGTTGATCTGGGATGTGGACATGAAGCTAGGGTTAGGGTGATCTGGGATGTGGACATGAAGCTAGGGTTAGGGTTGATCTGGGATGTGGAACATGAAGCTAGGAGTTGTGTTGTGTTTGAGGCCAGGGTTAGGGTTGATCTGGGATGTGGACATGAAGCTAGAGTTAGAGTTGATCTGGGATGTGGATATGAAGCTAGGGTTAGGGTTGATCTGGGATGTGGACATGAAGCTAGGGTTAGGGTTGATCTGGGATGTGGACATGAAGCTAGGGTTAGGGTTGTGTTTGAGGCCAGGGTTAGGGTATAACCGGAATGTGGTCATGAATCTAGGGTTATGGTTATGGTTGTGTTTGAGGCCAGGGTTAGGGTTTAACCGGGATGTGGAACGGAGCTAGGGGTAGGGTACGAAACAAAATAAAATATTTTTAGTCGTATACACATATTTAGCAGATGTTATTGTGGGTGTAGCGAAATGCTTGTGTGACAAGAAGCTAGGGTTAGGGTTGTCTTTTATTCTGGGTTAGGGTTGTATTTTATTCTGAAGTGAAATTCAATGAACAAAGAAGTCAAGAGAAAACATTTTCTATAATATAGATTCTATATAGGAATCGATGTCTTAAAACAAATCCCTCTTGGTTGGTAATGTAATTATCTGATTTAGCACCACTTAGCCTTTTGAATGCATGGCTAATTCATTTCATAAAACACATTCCAAAAGTGACACTTTTTTTTTTACATATCCTATGTTGGTCTACGCATGTTTTCTTCCTCGTGACGTTACAAGGACGTATCCGTAGTAACCTGTCCTGTCCAATGCGTGCGCCCCCTCAGAGGTGAAGAGTGTTCCAGTTCAGACTGTAAACTGTCTTTGGTTCAAGGTTTGGTTTCGGTGACAGTGCTCCGCTCTATCGGGTTTTGAGAGCCTGGAATACGGGTTACTGAGGCGGAAAGCCGCGTTGTAGAGAGCCAAGATGATGAATATGTGGAAAGTCCGGGAATTGGTTGATAAAGCGTAAGTATTTTCACTCTATCCGAGTTCAACACTCGAGTTTACCTGTTTGAGAGAGACACGTACCCAACACTTTGACGTCACGTAGCAGCAGGAAGCTAGTTAGCTTCAGTAGCAAGTTGTGGCAGTCAAAACACGGGACAAAATCTACTTTTTCGCCATTCGACTATTTAACCATTTTAATCTCGTCTGGAACTATCCGACGAGCGATTGATAACGTAACTTTCGTTATCTGTTTTTAGAAAGCTGAGATGGCTGTTATCCAGCTAGCTAATTATCTAGCGTAACGACGTTAGATTGAAATAGTTTTTTGCGCAGTTTCAGTCAGTTTGTTGTTTGGTTAGCTAGCAAGCAAATTTACTGAGCTAGGTAATTGGCCAGCTCAAAACCAAACGTATGCACTTACGTAAGGGGAAATCTTTCTGTAACATAGGTACTATTAGTTGTGGCAAAGGCCTTGAATGCAAATTGGATGTATTCTGACAAGCCAACTTCCGGGTGTGAAAGTAACAAGCATACCAACCAGAACTTTTAGCTTTTCTCATGTCTCAGGTCTATCAAAACGGCCACATCTCAGTTGACATAACTATAATAAATTACTGTATTTATATATATWTTTTTTTACAAAGTATAGGATGATCCATGTAAGCCTAGAACACCTGGATATCTCACTCAAACTTCTGCCTAGCTACCTGTATACTTCTTAGTATGCTAGCTATAGGCTAAATTATAAAAACAATTACAATACATTTGACTGGAGTGTATGTTTGTTATGGGCCTCTTGCATTTGCAAAATGGAGGAGCTTTGCATGCAGAAGCAGAAAGGTGGAGCCTAGATCACTATCAGTCACAGTGTCTGTTGATACAGTACAAGAGAGAGCACTGTAATGTGTAACTCTGTAATAAACACTTACTTGCTGATTGCAACTATAGATTGATTGGACAATCAATAGGCAATGTCACACTTCATACAGTTGCATTGTGAAGACATTGCTGACGCTACATTATTAGAGTAACTCGCCAGAGTTGGATTAAAAATAAAGTTCTCTGCGAATGTGTCCCAAATGGCACCCTTTTCCCTAAATAGTGCACTGCTTTTGACCAGGGCCCATAGGGAATAGGATGCCATTTGGGGCAGAAACTAAGAGTGTGTTGCATAGCACAGTTGCATTGCATGGCATTCATGGGAATAAACAAGATTATCCTAGTCCTTGTACAGTCGCTGTCAGCAGAGATTGAAACTGAAGGCTTGAACGAATGGCTGAATGGTTCCACCTCTGAGCAAGAGCCACACCTGGTTTAGCCGGCTTATTGTTTTCTTTTGTCCTCCTCGTATAGTTTACTGTCCCTCACTGCTGAGTAATGACCTGAGATAGACAGTACAGCACACACAGGCCTACCGTAGAGCTCTGGGAAGTAGTGGGAGAACGTAATCTCCACATAAAAGCTTTAACAGCTGGTTTGGTGAGCTTTGGCAACAGCAGAAGCGCACAGTTCCTGTCCAAGAATACATTCCTGCAAAAAAGTAGAGAGAGAGAATAATGTTTAATGAGACAACTTTTTAAGTGTTTCCCAAACAAGCACATATATTATTCCTCAATAATGACGGATCAGCTCCTCGAGGGATATTACCACCTATGGCTGCAAAAACACTGAGGTGGCTTGTTATGCTTAACCAATACTAATGCACTAAATCACAGATTGGGTACATCATTGTCCACATGTTGTCACACATCATGAAACACATTAAGTCAAAAATGACAGACCGTAGCCTGTCATTTTTGAGTTATATAGGCCTATTTAGGTCCATGTAGCCTATGTATATTTTATTGCAGTCATCTGTTTTCATTTGAATCATCATTTCTATCCTTCTCTTGTTTGTAAACATTGCAAATACTTTAGCAACTTTGTATTTGCAGTCAACTTCCTTCTGATCTTGATTCTACCATGCCTTCAGAAAGTACTCCCACCTCTTGACTTTGTGTACCTTTTTTTCCCTCACAGCCTGATTTTAAAATAGATACAATTTAGAAGTTGTGTCACTGGCCTACACAAAATACCCTGCCCATAATGTCAAAGTGGAACTATTTTTTTATGTTCACAAATTAATTGAACATAAAAAGCTGAAATGTCTTGAGTCAAAAAGTATTCAACACCTTTTGTTATAGCAAGCCTCAATAAGTTCAGGGGTAGAAATGTACTTAACAAGTCACACAGTAAGTTGCATGGACATCTCTGTGTGCAATAATGGAGTTTAACATGGTTTTTGAATGACTACATCATCTCTGTACCCCACACATACAATTATCTGTAAGGTCCCTCAGTCAAGCAGTGAATTTCAAACACCGATTCAACCACAAAGACCAGTGAGGTTTTCCAATGCCTCCAAAGAAGGTCACCTATTGGAAGATGGGGGGGACACAAAAAAAGCAGATATTCAATATCCCTTTGAGCATGATGAAGTTATTAATTACACTTTGGATGGTCTGTCAATACACCCAGTAACAAAAAAAAATACAGGTGTCGTTGCTAATTTAGTTGTGATAGAGGAAGGAAACTGCTCAGGGATTTCACCATGAGGCTAATGGTGGCTTTAAAACAGTTAGAGTTTAATGGCTATGATAGGAGAACACTGAGGATGGATCAACAACATTGTAGTTACTCCACAATACTAACCTAATTGACAGAGTGAAAAGAAGGAAGAATATTCCAGAACATGCATCCTGTTTGCAACAAGGCACTAAAGTAATACTGCAAAAAAATGTGGCAAAGCAATTATCTTTTTGTCCTGAATACAAAGTGTTATGTTTGGGGCAAATTCAATACCACTCTCCATATTTTCTAGCATAGTGGTGGCTGCATCATGTTATGGGTATGCTTGTAATAGTTAAGGACTTGGGAGTTTTTCAGGATAAAAAATAAACGTAATGGAGCTAAGCACAGGCAAAATCATAGAGGAAAACCTGGTTCAGTCTGCTTTCCACCAGACGCTGGGAGATGAATACACCTTTCAGCAGGACAATAACCTAAAACACAAGGCCAAATATACACTGGAGTTTGAATATTTTTTATTTAACCTTTTTTTTAACTAGGCAGATCAGTTAAGAACAAATTCTTATTTACAATGACGCTTACCCTGGCCAAACCCGGACAACGCTGGGCCAATTGTACGCCACCCTATGGGACTCCCAATCACGGCCGGATGTGATACAGCCTGGAATTGAACCAGGGACTGTAGTGACGCCTCTTGCACTGAGATGTAGTGCCTTAGACCACTGCGCCACTCGGGAGTTGCTTACCAGGAAGACGATGTATGTTCCTCAGTGGCCTAGTTACAATTTGGACTTATACTGAACAAAAATCTAATCGCAACAATTTCAACGATTTTAGTGAGTTCCAGTTCATAGAAGGAAATCAGTCAATTGAAATCAATTAATTAGGCCCAAATCTATGGACTTCACATGATTGGGCAGAGGTGCAGCCATGGGTGGACCTGTGAAGGCATAGGGCCACCCACTGGGGAGCCAGGCCCAGCCAGTCAGAATTAGTTTTTCTCCACAGAAGGGCTTTATTACAGACTGAACTACTCCTCAGTTTCATCAGCTGTCTAGGTGGCTGGTCTCAGACGAACCCGCAGGTGAAGAAGCCGGTTCTGGAGGTCCTGGGTTGGCGTGGTTACACGTGTTCTGCGGTTGTGAGGTCGGTTGGACGTACTGCCAAAAGATCTAAAACAACATTGGAGGCGAGGCGGTGTATAGTAGAGAAATGTACATTAAATTCTTTGCCAACAGCTCTGGTGGACATTTCTGCAGTCAGCATGCCAATTGCACGCTCCCTCAACTTGAGATATCTGTGGCATTATGTTGTGACAAAACATTTGTGGCCTTTTATTGTCCCCAGCACAAGTTGCACCTTTGTAATGATAAGCTTCTTGATATGCCACATCTGTCAGGTGGCTGGATTATCTTGACAAAGGAGAAATGCTCACTAACAGGATGTAAACACATTTGTGCACAACATTTTTTGAGAAATAAGCTTTCTGTGCATATGGAACATTTCTGGAATCTTTCATTTCAGCTCATAAAACATAGGACCAACATCTTACATGTTGCATTTATATTTTTGTTCAGTATAAATCTGCTTGAAAATCTATGTAAAGACTTGAAAATTGATTTCTAGCAATGAGCAACATCCAATTTGACAGAATTTTAAGAATTAAAAAAATAAAGAATAATGGGCAAATATTGTACAATTAGGTGTGCAAAGCTCTTAGAGACTTACCCAGAGACGCTCAGCTGTAATTGCTGCCAAAGGGAATTCTAACAAGTATTGACTCAGTGGTTTGAATTCTGGGTAAATCTCTAAGAGCTTTGTACACCTGGATTGTACAATATTTGACATTTCTTCAATATTTCTGTATTTAATTTTCATTACATTTGTGAAACATTTCTAAAGATATTTTCACTGTCATTATGGGTTATTGTGTGTAGATGAGTGATACTTTTGTTGTTGAATTCGGGCTCTGTAACAACAACGTGGAATAAGTCAAGGGGTGTGAATACTTTCTGAAGACTATGTTTATAGCGGAGATCTTCTGTGAATAAAATACCTAACGGTGCACTTTGGCTGCTCTACGAGTGGTCTGGATTTTAAGAGCCACGTTACTAACGAAGGCTCTGGGAAACAACACCTTGGCTACTGGCGGTTCAAACGATGACTAAATACGGAGGCTCTGGGAAACGAGGGCCTTGAGTAGAGATTTTTGTGAGTGGGGAAACACCCATCAGAGTACAGCCATGTTCCACAAAGGCGACTGAATGCTGGCTCACTGTGAAGGATATCTACAGACCTAGACTTGAATCAAGGGACTGGCAATCTTGTGTCGACGTCTTCCCGGCAGTCACATGGGAAAATTGTTACAATACTAAATAAATAGGTCTAAAGACTTTATTTGGACTAGTCACAGGATGAAGGAAGTTGGTGTGTGTATTGCAGATGAAACGGAAGCTTTTTCCATATTGTGTGTCATAGATTACACACAGAGATATAAACACAGATATATACACACACACGATCAGAGGCTTCCTTTTGATCAGGTTGATATGTGGGACAGAGGAAGCTAGCAAGTCTACTGAGAAGAGACAAGATAACTGTCTTGTCTAAATGTTAGGCTATATCACGTTATAAGGTTTTTCACTACGTTTCAAAGCTCCATTTCCTGGTTGCTACAATTCTAATTGTCAGCCTAATTTTTGTTTGTGACAAAACAAGCAAGTGTAGAGAATCATTGTACCATCTAAACCGCTGTGAAATATATTTTCCATAACCAAAAATATTGTACTTTCAGCTGTTTGAAGCTGGTGTACAAAACCAAAAGTAAAATTCGCAAAAACAAAACTTGAGTACGGGAAGCATAGAAATGGCGCACATAGAACAGATCTACCGCTTCTTAGACTCTCACATCTATAACATACATTTCTATGTGAATTTGGTCGGGTCGCTCCAGAAGTTACATATCGCAGCTTTAAGAACTCATAGGCTATTTGAATTGCTCTTTGCACCAACTAGCTCTTTACCAGTTATTAAGAGGATGATATTTTATAACTTTGACATTACAACAGTCACTCTCTGTCTACTACAGTACTTTACACTACAGGCCTTGACTTCAGAAGCACAGAGAGGTTGTGTCCTCTCTCATCTCCTCTCAACTGTCTGTCTGACAGGGCCTAGTAAGAGGAGCCTCATGGCCCAAAACATTGGCCTGCTTTATGTCTTCAATTCCACTGCACTGCTAAATCTATGCTCTGGGTAGAAGTTGTAGGCACAGATTTAAGATCAGTTTATCCTCTAAATCCAAACTTTAGCCATAAGGGATTGAAAAACTGACGGACCTCACTGCCTACTGCATGGGGTTATAGCTGAGCAGAGAGCTGAGTCCTCCTGCATGGGGTTATAGCTGAGCAGAGAGCTGAGTCCTACTGCATGGGGTTATATCTGAGCAGAGAGCTGAGTCCTACTGCATGGGGTTATATCTGAGCAGAGAGCTGAGTCCACTGCATGGGGTTATAGCTGAACAGAGAGCTGAGTCCTCCTGCATGGGGTATATCTGAACAGAGAGCTGAGTCCTACTGCATGGGGTTATATCTGAAGCAGAGAGCTGAGTCCTACTGCATGGGGTTATATCTGAGCAGAGAGCTGAGTCCTACTGCATGGGGTTATATCTGAGCAGAGAGCTGAGTCCTACTGCATGGGGTTATATCTGAACAGAGAGCTGAGTCCTACTGCATGGGGTTATATCTGAACAGAGAGCTGAGTCCTACTGCATGGGGTTATATCTGAACAGAGAGCTGAGTCCTACTGCTGGGGTTATATCTGAGCAAGAGAGCTGAGTCCTACTGCATGGGGTTCTATCTGAACAGAGAGCTGAGTCCTACTGCATGGGGTTCTATCTAAACAGAGAGCTGAGTCCTACTGCATGGGGTTCTATCTGAACAGAGAGCTGAGTCCTACTGCATGGGGTTATATCTGAGCAGAGAGCTGGTCCTACTGCATGGTGTTATATCTGAGCAGAGAGCTGAGTCCTACTGCATGGGGTTATATCTGAACAGAGAGCTAGTCCTACTGCATGGGGTTATAGCTGAGGCAGAAGAGCTGAGTCCTACTGCATGGGGTTAATCTGACAGAGAGCTGAGTCCTACTGCATGGGGTTATATCTGAGCAGAGAGCTGAGTCCTACTGCATGGGGTTATGTCTGAGCAGAGAGCTGAGTCCTACTGCATGGGGTTATGTCTGAGCAGAGAGCTGAGTCCTACTGCATGGGGTTATATCTGAACAGAGAGCTGAGTCCTCCTGCATGGGGTTATGTCTGAGCAGAGAGCTGAGTCCTACTGCATGGGGTTATGTCTGGCAGAGAGCTGTGTCCTACTGCATGGGGTTATATCTGAACAGAGAGCTGTTTCCTACTGCATGGGGTTATGTCTGAACAGAGTTGAAGTCAGTAGATGGATCATCCTTGGTCTGGGTAACTGTAGCCTATGCTCAGCCTATGAGTAGAATATCAGTGCTCAATCTATTCCTATATCTGTGGTTTTCTTTCAGCTAGGCTAGATTCCTAGTGCACATGCTTAGTTTTTTCAGATCACCAAACCTGCTTGATCTTAAGTTTGTTGCACAATATTTGTTTCTGTAAGCTATATTTGAACTATAAATAAAGTTTGACAAGCTAAATGGCCCTGTTTTGTTACCAAGGTCTGGGAATAAGCAGACATTTCCCTGTTTAGCTTCCACATKTTCTGCTAGCTCCTAGCCTTGACCTTTATAACTGTGATTATGCCTGCTGTTGTTTTTTTTACTTTGCAGCTTGTCTGTTTGTTTACATCTTTGAAACTGTATGAAACTACTCTTAAAGCAAGTCAATTACAGACTCTACTTAGTCTCACTAGGCCATGTGTAGCTCTGGGCCATGTGTAGTTCTGTAACTCAGATATTGATACTAGGTTGCTTGGGGGCACCCCACCCTTCATTTACCATGAAACAGCATAGCTTCTAACTCAAATCAAATCAAACTTTATTTGTCACATGCGCCGAATACAACAAGTGTAGACCTTATCGTGAAATGCTTACTTACAAGCCCTTAACCAACAATCCAGTTCAAGAAAGAGTTAAGGAAATATTTAGCTAATTAACTAAAGTAAAACATAATACAAAATAACACAATAAAATAACGAGGCTATATGCAGAGGGTACCGGTACCGCGTCAATGTGCGGGGGTACAGGTTAGTCAAGGTAATTTGTASATGTAGGTGGGGGTGAAGTAACTATGAATAGATAATAAACAGCGAGTAGCAGCAGTGTACAAAACAAATGGGGGGGTCAATGTTATAGTCCGGTGGCCGTTTGATTAATTGTTCAGCAGTCTTAGGGCTTGGTGGTAGAAGAAGCTGTTAAGGAGCCTTTTGGTCCTAGACTTGGTGCTCCGGTACCGCTTGACGTGCTGTAGCAGAGAGAACAGTCTATGACTTGGGTGGCTGGAGTCTTTGACAATTCTTTGGGCTTTCCTTTGAAACCATCTAGTATATAGGTCCTGGATGGCAGGAAGCTTGGCCCCAGTGATGTACTGGGCCGTAGGGACTAACCTATGTAGTGCCTTACGGTCAGATGCCGAGCAGTTGCCATACCAGGCAGTGATGCAACCGGTCAGGATGCACTCAATGGTGCAGCTGTAGAACTTTTTGAGGATCTGAGGACCCATGCCAAATCTTTTCAGTCTCCTGAGGGGGAATAGGCTTTGTCGTGCCCTCTTCACGACTGTCTTCGTGTGTTTGGAACATGATAGTTCGTTGGTGATGTGGACACCAAGAAGCTCTCAACCTGCTCCACTGCAGCCCCGTCGATGTTAATGGGGCCTGTTCGGCCCGCCTTCTCCTGTAGTTCACGATCAGCTCCTTTGTCTTGATCACATTGAGGGAGAGGTTGTTGTCCTGGCATCAGTGGCAGGTCTCTGACCTCCCTATAGTCTGTCTTATCATTGTCGGTGATCAGGCCTACCTCTATTGTGTCGTCAGCAAACTTAATGATGGTATTGGAGTCGTGTTTGGCCATGCAGTCGTGAGTGAACAAGGAGTACAGGAGGGGACTAAGTACACACCCCTGAAGGGCCCCCGTGTTGAGGATCAGCGTGGCAGACGTGTTGTTGCCTACCCTTACCACCTGGGGACGGCCCGTCAGGAAGTCCAGGATCCAGTTGCAGAGGGAGGTGTTTAGTCCCAGGGTCCTTAGCTTAGTGATGAGCTTTGAGGGCACTATGGTGTTGAATGCTGAGCTGTAGTTAATGAACAGCATTCTCACATAGGTGTTCCTTTTGTCCAGGTGGGAAAGGGCGGTGTGGAGTGCAATTGAGATTGCGTCATCTGTGGATCTGTTTGGGCGGTATGCGAATTGGAGTGGGCCTTGGGTATCTGGGAGGATGCTGTTGATGTGAGCCATGATCAGCCTTTCAAAGCACTTCATGGCTACCGACGTGAGTGCTACGGGGCAGTAATAATTTAGGCAGGTTATCTTCGCTTCCTTGGGAACAGATACTATGGTGGTCTGCTTGAAACATGTAGGTATTACAGACTCGGTCAGGGAGAGGTTGAAAATGTMAGTGAAGACACTTGCCAGTTGGTCTGCGCATGCTTTGAGTACACGTCCTGGTAATCCGTCTGGCCCAGCGGCTTTGTGAATGTTGACCTGTTTAAAGGTCTTGGTCACATCGGCTACCGAGAGCGTTGTCACACAGTAGTCCAGAACAGCTGGTGCTCTCATTCACGCTTCAGTGTTGCTTGCCTCGAAGCGAGCATAAAAGGCCTTTAGCTCGTCTGGTAGGCCCATGTCACTGGGCAGCTTGTGGCTGGATTTCCCTTTATAGTAGTTAATAGTTTTCAAGCCCTGCCACATCCGATGAGAGTCAGRGCCGGTGTAGTAGGATTCAATTTTAATCCTGTATTGACGCTTTTCTTATTTGATGGTTCTTCTGAGGGCATAGCTGGATTTCTTATAAGCGTCCGGATTAGTGTCCCACTCCTTGAAAGCGGCAGCTCTAGCCTTTAGCTCGATGAGGATGTTGCCTGTAATTAATGGCTTCTGGTTGAGATATGTACGTCGTCGATGCACTTATTGATGAAGCCAATGACTGAGGTGGTRTACTCCTCAATGCCATTGGATGAATCCCAGAACATATTCCAGTCTGTGCTAGYAAAACAGTCCTGTAGYKTWGCATCCGCGTCATCTGAMCACTTCKTTATTGAGCGAGTCACTGGTGCTTCCTGCTTTAGTTTTTGCTTGTAAGCAGGAATCAGGAGGATAGAATTATGATCAAATTTGCCAAATGGAGGGCAGGGAGAGCTTTGTACGCGTCTCTGTGTGTGGAGTAAAGGTGGTCTAGAGTTTTGTTTTCTTCTGGTTGCACATGTGACATGCTGGTAGAAATGAGGTAAAACGGATTTAAGTTTGCCTGCTTTAAAGTCCCCGTCCACGAGGAGCGCCGCTTCTGGATGAGCATTTTCATGTTTGCTTATGGCCTTATACAGCTCGTTGAGTGTGGTCTTAGTGCCAGCATCTGTTTGTGGTGGTAAATAGACGGCTATGAATAATATAGATAGTGTGATTTACAGCTTATCATAAGGTACTCTACCTCAGGTGAGCAATACCTCGAGACTTCTTTAATATTAGACATGGTGCACCAGCTGTTATTGCCACTCCAACCAGACTATCCCTCTCTCTCTCTCTGCTCTAATGCCCTGAAGTGCCAGACTGGTTTTCCTGACTTCCATAGTATACACTTTAATATGTTGGCCTTTATGCAAACGCTGTTATCCAGAGCAACTTAGTCAGTGTGTTCAACATGTATGCACACACACACCACGTCCTCAGATTGCCTGTGTGAAGTCATGAGGGTTATTTCACTCTGTGTTCCTGGAGATACAGGAGGAAAGAATAGTTTCATGTAAATAGAGGCTGTGTGTGTTGACTATTACCATGAATAGGCTGTCCAATGCTTGGTCTGGGCCTCGGTCTGGGCCTCGGTTTGTCTTTTCAATAAAGACTGATAAGACAGTTTGAGTGCAGACCTTCCTTTTGTCCCTGGTTTGACCTCCTATTCTCTTCATAAAATATATCTTACCTTTACCTCCCCCTGTAGAACCAATGTGGTGATGAACTACTCGGAGGTGGAGACGAAGGTGAGGGAGGCCACCAACGACGACCCCTGGGGACCTTCAGGACAGCAGATGGCAGATATTTCCAGGTAGGGGCGCTGTTCACACACACCCACACTACTTTACAGGAAAAATTGTTATTTAAATTAAATCCCATTCCCATGTAGCTAAACTCTACACCTCTAC
>NW_019943173.1:165686-167285 GCF_002910315.2 Salvelinus sp. IW2-2015
CAGGATGCTCCGGGACAACAAGAAGAACTGGAGAAGGGTCTACAAGGTCAGAGAGAAGCTATAACCTGTCATAAGCAAGAAAGTTGCACACTATATACACGGAGTGTACTAAACATTAAGAACACCTTCCTAATATTGAGCTGCACCACCCCTTTGCCATCAGAACAGGCTCAATTTGTCGGGACATGGACTCTACAAGGTGTTGAAAGCGTTCCACAGGGATGCTGGTCCATGTTGACTCCAATGCTTCCTACAGTTGTGTCAAGTTGGCTGGATGTTCATTGGGTGGTGGACCATTGTTGATACACACGGGAAACTGTTGAGCGTGAAAAACCCAGCAGAGTTGCAGTTCTTGACACAAACCGGTGAGCCTGGCAGCTATTACCATAATCTCTTCAAAGGCGCTTAAATCTTTTGTCATTCAGCCTACAATCCATGTCTCAATTGTCTCCAGGCTTAAAAATCCTTCTTTAACCTGTCTCCTCCCCTTCATCTACACTGATTTGAAGTGGATTTAACAAGTGACATCAATAAGGGATCATAGCTTTCACCTGGTCAGTCTATGTCATGGAAAGAACAGGTGTTCCTAATGTTTTGTACACTCTGTATGCTTCCAACAATGTAATGGGTAGACCTTGGTTAGGTTGGGAGCATATAGACTGACTTTGTTTCTCGAACCAAGACATAAGCCATATTCAACTCTCTAAACATGATATAGAGGGGTCATCATGAGAAGCTATAACAACAGTTATCCATCTCTTCTCCCCAGTCTCTGCTGCTGTTGTCCCACCTCATTAGGAACGGTTCAGAGAGAGTTGTCACCAGCTCCAGAGAACACATCTACGACCTACGATCTCTGGAGAGCTACCACTTTGTAGGCAAGTACTCTGCTGTCGCTCTGTCTGCTGTCGCTCTGTCTGCTGTCGCTCTGTCTGCTGTCGCTCTCTCTCTCTCGCCGTCTGCTGTCGCTCTCTCTCTCGCCGTCTGCTGTCGCTCTCTCTCTCTCGCCGTCTGCTGTCGCTCTCTCTCTCTCGCCGTTGCGCGCTCTGTCTCTCGCGTCTGCTGTCGTCTCTCTCTCTCTGCGTCTGCTGTCCCTGCTCTCTCCTCTCGCCGTCTGCTGTCGCTCTCTCTCGTTCGCCGTCTGCTGCCGCTCTCTCCTCGCCGTCTGCTGCTGGCTCATCTCTCTCCCGGTCTGTCCTCCGTTCGCCGTCTGCTCGTCTCCCTCGCTCTGCTGTCGCTCTTTGCGTGCTGTCCGCTCTCTCGCTCTCTCGCCTGTCTCCCCTTTGCTATCCTGCTCTGCTGCGCTCTCCATCTCTGCGCGTGCTGTCGCTCTCTTCTTCTCGCCGTCTGCTGTCGCTCTCTCTTCTGCCGTCTGCTGTGCTCTCTTCTCTCGCGTCTGCTGTCGCTCTCTCTCTCTGCCGTCTGCTGTCGTCTCTGTCTCTCGCGTCTGCTGTCTTGTCTCTCCGTCCTGCTTCGTCTCTCTCTCTTCGCGTCTGTGTCGTCTTCTCTCTCGCCGTCTGCTGTCGCTCTCTCTCTCTCGCCGTGCTGCTGTCGCTCTTTCTCTCCTCGCCGTCTGCTGTTCGCTTCTCTCTCTCCATC
>NW_019943173.1:169166-189484 GCF_002910315.2 Salvelinus sp. IW2-2015
CATCCTCGTCTCTCTCTCTACTCTCTTCTACCGTCTCTCTGGGTTTCTACGTTTTCTTCCTCTTTTTGGCTCTTTCTCTACGGTCTCTCTGTCTCTTTCTTCTATGTCTCTTCGTCTATGTCTCTTTCTCTACGGTCTCTGTCTTCTGTCTCTACGCCTCTCTCTCTATGTCTTTTTTGCTACGTCTCTCTTCTGTCTCTTCACATATATGTCTTTCTCTATGTCTCTGTCTTCTGCTGTCTCTCCTCTCTGATGTCTCTGATTACAGTCTCAGGTCTCATCTCTCGACGTGTGTCTGCTATGTCTCTCTCTCTATGTCTCTCTCTCTCCACATCTCTCTCTATGTCAGCTCTCACGTCTCTCTCTCTACAGTCTCTCTATGTCTCTCTCTTCTATGTTCTCTATGTCGCTCTCTATGTCTCTCTCTATGTCTCTCTCTATTGTCTCTCTCTATGTCTCTCTCTTCTCCACGGTCTCTCTATGTCTCCTTCTCATACATCTCTCTCTATGTCTCTCTCTCTATGTCTCTCTCTATGTTCTCTCTTCTCTATGTCTCTCTCTCTCCTCTCCACATCTCTCTATGTCTCTCCTCACATCTGCCTCTCTCTCTCTGTCTCTCTCTCTTCTTCTCTATTGTCTGTCCTTCTACTACGTCTTGTCCTCTCTACGTCTCTCTCTCTTTGTCTCTCTCTACGTCTTCTCTCTGTCTCCTCTCTCTACATCTTTCTTCCTACGTCTTCTCTCTAGTCTCTCGTCTCTGGTCTCTCTCTCTACAATTTTCTCACTCTACGTCTCTCTCTCTAGTTTCTCTCTATTGTCCTCCTACGTTTTCTTTCCTTTTTCCCTTTTTTTCTTTGGGTCTTTTCCCCCGTCCTTTTTTTTTCTTTACCCCTAACGGTTTTTTTTTCTTGTTCTTTTCTTTCTTTCTTTTTACCAAAAATTTTTTCTTCCGTCTACATCTTTCTCTCCACATCTTTTCTCTCTACATCTCTCTGCTCTACGTTCTTTCTCTCTACATCTCTCTCTCTCTACGTCTCTCTCGTCTGTCTCTCTCTCTCTCTGACGTCTTTCTCTCTTACATCTCTCTTACGTCTCTCTCTCTAGCATCTCTCCTACATCTCTCCTACTTCTCCTCTCTCTACGTCTTTCTCTCTTACGTCTTTCTTCTCTCTACATCTCTCTCTCTACGTCTCTCTCCACATCTCTCTCTACGTCTCTCTCTCTACATCTCTCTCACGTCTCTCTCTCTACATCTCTCTCTATGTCTCTTCTCTACATCTCTCTCTCTATGTTCTCCTCTCTTTCTCCTCCATCGCTTTCTCCCGCTTCCTCACCCCCACGCTTCTCTCCCTTTCCTCTTCTCTCAACTTTCCCTGATTCCTCTCTCCCCTATCCGAACCTCTTTCTCTTTCCCTCCCTACTCTTTCCCCTCCCTACTTCCTCCCCTTCTCCCCCTACTCTTCTCTCTCCCTCCCCTCCCCTTTCCCTATAGGTCCAGTGAGATCTAGTGAAATTAATTCGCTATTTAATGTGTGCATGGGGCCGTATATCCTTAGATGGAATTGCATTACTGTAAGTGGTCGTGGTGGTGGCTTAGGGACCATGATGGTCAACCCTGACCTTCAATGCGGGACACTCCGGGCCACGATAAGTCACCGGTGTGTGTGTGTGTGTGTGTGTGTGTGTGTTGTGTTGTGCTGTGTGTGGTGTGTGTGTGTGTTGTGTGTGTGTGTGTGTTTTGTGTGTGTGTGTGTGTAAAGTGTTGTGTGTGTGTGTGTGTGTGAGTGCGTGTGTGTGTGTGTGTGTGTGGTGTGTGTGTGTGTGTGTGTGTGTTGTGTTGTGGTGCTGTTGTGTGTTGTGTGGTGCCATGGTGGTGTGGTGTGCGCTGCGGGGCCCAAGCTGTGGTGGGTATTATTGATTTGATCATGTACAAACATTTCATTAGCAGGTGTCTAATGGGGTATCATATTATAAACCATATGTTGTCGATATACAGCATGTTTTCTTGTGTCTGCTTGTATTCATCTCTCGAACCGCTGTTACATCTTTCAGATAGATCAGCGGACCCAAGGTTAAAGCCCTTATTGCATGTTTCATGCTATGCCACCATACTTATTTCCCTAAAGAACTGTAAAGTAAATATTCTTTGCTGCTCATCGTCCTTCTCGCTGTGACAAAGTCATATTTCAAACAACCATGAATCTCAAACCTAGGATACTTGATGATTCAGGTTCTCTCTCTCTTCTCCCTCTTTCTCTCTTCTCCCCGCTCTCTCTCCATTTCTCTCTCCTCTCTCTTTCTCCATCTCTATTTCTCTCTCTCTCTCTCTCCCTCTCTCTCTCTCTCTCTCTGTTTCTCTCTCCCCCTCTCAGGTCCAGGTCATGATGATGATTGATGTTAATGAATGAAGGGTGATGGTGATAGTGTGTAATAAATAGTAGTGAAGCAGGGAGGGTGGGTGTCTGTCGGAAGGTCTCCAGCCTACTCTAACTACACCTGATGGTAACCGGGGCCTGCAAAACACTATGGGGCTGGTCGTGGACCAGTCTACCTACTGCCTGTCTCCATTGCCCCCTACTGGTAAGGTACCATGGACCACATACATTAGCTTCAGAAAGAATCAACACCCCTTGACATTTCCACATGTTGTGTTGTTACAGCCTGAATTGTTAAAATGGGATTTAAATGTAGATGTGTGTGTCACTGATCTTCACACGAACACCCCAATAATGACAGTCAACAATACCCATTAATGACATCACAACACCCCATAATGACATCACAACACTTCCATAATGTCAAAAATGGAATTATGTTTTTTCGTTTTTTTTTTCCTCCAAATTAATAAAATGAAATTGTCGTGAGTCCAATAAGGTATTCAGCCCCTCGTGTTCGGGAAGGCCTGAATTTGTTCAGGAGTAAAAATTTGCTTTTAAAAGTCACATAATAAGCTTGCATGCAATAATTAGTGTTTAACCTGATTTTTGAATGACTACATCCTCTTTTTGGACTCCCACTCTTGACAATTATCTGTATGGTCCCTCAGTCGAGCAGTGAATTTCAAAACCAATTTCAACGCATACAGTCCAAGAGGTATTCCAATGGCCTCACAACATCACGGACACCTATGGTAGATGGGTAAAAAAAAAAAGCAGACATTAAATATTCCCCTTGAGCATGGTGAAGTGTATAATTACACTTGGATGGTGTATCAATACACCCAGTCACTACAACGAAACAGGCATTCCTTCCGAACTCAGTTCCGGGAGAGCGAAGGAAACCCGCTCAGGGAGTTCACCATGGTGGAGTGACTGGCCAATTGCGTGACTTTAAAACAAGTCCAGAGTTTAATGGCTGTGATAAGTAGAAAATCTGAGAAGAGATCAACAAGCATTGTAGGTTACTTCCACAATACTAACCTAAATGACAGACTGTGCTGAAAAGAAGGAGACTACAGAATAGGGGAATTCTCACAGTTACTAGGGCAGGAAGCTTGTTAAATTGTGGTTGATTGTAATGTAGGTTGTGTTTTATGGCTATCTCTACAACTTGGACTCGTCACTTAAATAGCAGTGGTTAAATAGCCAGTGGTTAAATAGTCATGGTTTTAAATAAAGCCAGGGGTTGATTAAATAGCCAGTTGGTTAAATAGTCAGTGGTTAAATAGCCAGGTGGGTTGAATAGCCAGTGTGGGTTAAATAGCCATGGTTAAATAGCCGTGGTTAAATAGCCGAGTGGTTAAATTAGCCAGTGGTAAATAGTCAATGGTTAAAATAGCCAGTGTAAATAGCAGTGGTTGAATAGCCAGTGGTTAAAGTAGGCCAGTGTTAAATAGCCAGATGGTTAAATAGCCAGTGCTGTTAAATAGCAGTTGTTGAATAGCCAGTGTTAAATAGCCAGTGGTTAAATAGCCAGAGTGGTAAATTAGCCAGTGGTTAAATAGCCAGTGGTTAAATAGCCAGTGGTTAAATAGCCAGTGGTTAAATCGCCATGGTATAAATAGCCAGTGGTTAAATAAGCCAGGGTTAAATAGCCAGTGGTTAAATAGCCAGTGGTTGAATAGCCAGTGGGTTAAAATAGCCAGTGGTTAAAATAAGCCAGTGGTTAAATAGCCAGTGGTTAAAATAAGCAGTGGTTAAATAGCAGTTGGGAATAGCCAGTGGGGTTAAATAGTTAATAGCCAGTGGTTGAATAGCCAGGGTTAATAGCCAGTGGTTAAAATAGCCAGTGGTTAAATTAGCCAGTGGTTAAATAGCCAGTGGTAAATAGCCAGTGGTGATAGCACGTGGTTCAAATAGTTAATAGCCAGTGGGTTGAATAGCCAGTGGTTAAATAGCCAGTGTTAAATAGCCACGTTGGTTAAATAACGCCAGTGCTTAAATAGCCAGTGGTTAAATAGCCAGTGGTTGAATAGCCAGTGTTAATAGCCAGTGGTTAAATGCCAGTGGTTAAATGAGCAGTGGTTAAATAGCCAGTTGGTTAAATAGCCAAGTTGGGTTAAATAGCCAGAGGTTTTTGAATAGCCATGGTTAAAAGTTAAAAGCCAGTGGTTGAATAGCCAGTGGTTTTAAATAGCCAGTGGTTGAATAGCCAGTGACGTTAAATAGCCAGTGGTTAAAATAGCCAGTGGTAAATAGGCCAGTGGTTGAATAGCCAGTGGTAAATAGCCCAGTGGTTGATAGCAGTGGTTAAATCGCGATGGTTTGAATTAGCCAGTGGTTAAATACGCCATGGTGAATAGCCAGTGGTTTAAAGAGCCAGTGGTTGAATAGCCAGTGGTTAAATAGCCAGTGGTTGAAGTTAGCCAGTGGTTGAATAGCCAAGGTGTTTGAATAGCCAGTGGTTTAAATAGCCATGTTGGTGAATAGCCAGTGGTTGAATAGCCAGTGTGGTTAAATAGCCAGTGGTGAATAAGCCAGTGGTGATAGCCAGTGTTGGAATAGCCAGTGGTTGAATAGCCAGGGTTGAATAGCCAGTGCGTTGATAGCCAGTGCGTTTGAATAGCCAGTGGTTGAATAGCCAGTGGTTAATATGCCGTGGTTGAATTAGCTGCTGCCACCATTCCTCTTACTTAACATTGGCCTGTACTACATTTATTTCAATGTTTACACACCACCACAGATAGCCAGGCATGGGCCGTGTGTGTGGTGTGGTGTGTGTGTGTGTGTGTGTGTGTGTGTGTGGTGTGTGTGTGTGTGTGTGTGTGTGTGGTGTGTGTGTGTTGGTGTGTGTGGTGTGTGTGTGATGTGTGGTATAAGGGTTAGGGGAAATAACCATTGTGGGTGATATTCTTTACCTGTCTTTGTCTTCCTCTCTTCCCCTGTTTTTTTCTTCTTGCTTTCTCTCTGGAATAGGAATCAGGGAGGTGGTGGGGGATCATCAATAAACGATCTTAGAGAGACCACACACACACACACACAGTGTTAACATGTAATGTATGTCCAGTAATGTCCTGATATATAACACTCAGTACATGTGTTAATAGACCTGATGCTATAGACCCTCCCTCCCTCCCTCCGCATCCGCCTGCCGCCCCTCCCTCCCTCCCTCCCTCCCGCCCTCCCTCCCTCCACCCTCCCTCCCTCCCTCCCTCCCTCCCTCCCTCCCTCCCTCCCCTCATGCTCTCTCTCGCTGTTCTCTCTCTTCATCCCCTCTCTTCTCTCTTCTCTCTCTCTCTCTCTCAATTTCATTCTATCATTTTAAGGGGCTTTATTGGCATGGGAAAACATATGTTTACATTGCCAAAGCAAGTGATTAGATAATAAACAAAAGTGGAATACTACCAATTAAAATGGAACAGTAAACATTACACTCACAAAAGTTCCAAAAGAATAATGACATTTCAAATGTCCTGTATGTCTATATACATACAGTGTTGATAACAATGTGCCAAATAGGTTTTGTATATTCTTTCCAATTGTGTCAAGTAATTATCTTTTGTTTTCTCATGATTTGGGTTGCGGTCTAATTTGTGTTGCTGTCCTGGGGCTCTTGTGGGATGTGTTTTGTGTTTGTGAACAGAGCCCAGGGACCAGCTTGCTTAGGAGGACTCTTCTCCAGGATGAATTTCTTCTGTAGTGATGGTGCTTTGTTGTGGAAGTTGGGAACGCTTCCTTTTTGGGTGGTTGTAGATTGAACGTCTCTTTTCTGGATTTGATTAATGAGCGTAGGTTTATTCGGTCCTGATTCTTGCTCTACATGCATTATTGGTGTCTTACGTTGCACACGGAGGTGTTTTTGCAGAATTCTGCATGCAGATTTCTCAATTTGGTGCTTGTTCCCAATTTTTTTTTGAGCGACCCAGACCTCACAAAACATAAAGGGCAATGGCGTCTATATCTGATTCAAGTCTTTTTTTGCTGGATCCTAATTGGTATGTTCAATTTTATGATGTTCTTTTTGATGCATAGGGGCTCTTCTTGCCTATCTTCTCAGATCGTTCACAGCTTTTGTGCAAGTACCTGTGGCGCTGATGTTTAGGCCGAGGTATGTATAGATTTTTGTGTGCTTAGGGCACGGCTGTCTAGATAGGAATTGTATTGTAGTCTGGCAACTTGGACCTTTTTTTGTAGATTATTTTAGTCTTTCTGAGATTTACTCTTCAGCCCAGTGGACAGAATCTGTTGCAGAAGATCTAGGTTGCTGGCCTGTAGGCCCCTCCTTGCTGGACAGAGCTCAGATCATCAGCAACAGTAGGACATTTACTTCAGATTCATAGTAGGTGAGGCCGGGTGCTGCAGACTGTCTCTAGTGCCACTCGCCAATTCGTTGAATATGTGTTGAAGAGGAGCTGGAAGCTCAAACTGCATGTCGATGGGCTTTTTCATCCAACACCACTGTCCACTATTTTTATAACAGCGCCTCAGGCATTCAGTTCAAGTTTTTTAAATCAACAAGGCTGAGAAGACCTTTTGCCTTTGTTTGTTTGTCAAATAGGGTGTGCAGGTGAATACGTGGTCTCTCTCTCTCTCTCTCTCTTCTCTCTCTTCCTCTCTCTCTCTCTCTCTCTCTCTCTCTCTCTCTCTCTCTCTCTCTCTCTCTCTCTCTTCTCTCTCTCTCTCTCTTCTGCTGTATTTCTCGAATCAATGATCTCCTCTCATGTGGTGATGTTTCCTTTCAAACATCGCCACAAGTTCTTATTACCCAATTTGATCCCACACCTCGTTTTTCCCTGTTCTCTCCTATTCTTCTCCTTCTCCTTTTGTCTCCCCCCGCCGGCTGTCGTGAGCGGTAATCCCTTGCCCGCCTTTCCAATGGTCTGCCCACACCACACACACAACACACACCCGACACACCACACACACAACACACACAACACACACAACCACACACACACCACACACACCACACACCACACACACAGCACACACACAACACACACACACACACCACACACACACACACACACACACACACACACCACACACACACCACACCAGAGAGAGAGAGAGACAGGAGTTCAGTGAGTTAAGGGGGTGGCAAAAGGAGGCTGTTCTGCAGAGCAGGAGAGGGGACCTCTGTGAATTAACAATTTCTAGTGACCTTCCATTTGTTAAAATAGGCCCTTGTACCGCTGTGTGTGATCTTTGTTTGCTGGCATGTTGCATGTGCGTGTGTGTGTGTGTGGGTGTGTGTGTGTGGTGTGTGCTGTGTGTGTTGTGTGTGGTGTGTGGTGTGTGTGTGTGTGTGTGTGTGTGTGTGTGTGTGTGTGTGTGTGTGTGTGTGTGTGTGTGTGTGTGGTGTGTGGTGTGTGTGGTTTGTGTGTGTGTTTATCCCTTATTTGATTTGGTTTAGATAGGATTCTAAGTGGGCTACTGATAAATGCCGAGCTGATCAGACGCTAACGAGATAACCACACACACACCTGCACGTCGGCGCCACGGCCAATCACACCCACAACAATAGCAGGATAGCTAGAATGTTCCTGCCGCAAAAAAACATTCGTTCAAACAAAGGCATGAGGAAGTATATATTTTAAATACCACACTTCCCCCTTCCTTTCTCCCCTCTCTCTCCCTTCTCTCTCTTCCCTCTCTCTCCCCTCTCTCCCTCTCTCCCCTTGCCAGATCTTTAACTTCTGTTAGGCGAACTGAGCCTTGTTCTCAATCTGTCCTTGTTATATCAAAGAACAGGAAGAGGCTGAGGCTTACGGGCGCGAGGGAACCATAAAAGTGCATTAGTTTAAAGATGATTAGTGACACCTCTGATACTGAGTGCTGAAGCGGAGACAAAGGCACAGAGCTGCTGCCTTTTTCTCTCTGCTGTGTTGTGGTTTGGGCGGAAAGTGGTTGGAATTAACTGCTCTATCAACTAGATACACACTCACGTTCACACACAGAACTACAGTCGGATACACAGAAACCACATGCATGGGTGCCATACATTTATCGTGCACACACACACTCAACATTCACATGCACACACAACCACTCACCATTTACATGCACACACACACTCCACATTTACTGCACACACACACTCACATTTACATGCACACACACACTCACATTTACATACACACACACTCACATTCACAGCACACCACACCTCACATTTACATGCACCACAAACTCACATTTTACATGCAACACACACTCACATGCACATGCACACACACTCACATTCACCATGCACACACACACTCACATTTCACATTGCACACACACTTCACATTCACATGCACACACACTCACATTCACATGCGACACACACTCACTTCACATGCACACAACACTTGCAGGAGACTACCGACATTGCACACACCCAAAAGCAGCGGCCCTCCAAATACACTCAAAACAACACAAAACACAGCCAGGATATCACCATAAAAATGTCTGACACAATGAACTTTTATGGTCCGTTCAGACGATGATTAGTACAGTACATAGGACTTATCTAGTAGCTAGCCACTGCACTCTGTGTAAAATGGTTATCCCTTTATTACCATTGAAGCTGATGAGAAACATGATCATTTTACATCAACACCTGTTATGTATTTAGCCAGCTGGTAATGATGGCTGACACAGTGTAGTACTATATAGTCAGATGGGTTTACTCTGGCACTAGCTGTCCTACACAGACAGAGCGTTAGAGTGTTGGCTTGACTAGTATAAGTGATTGGGCTGACTAGAAACCAGCTATGACGTTGTGCTGGGCCCGGCTTTCAATGTACTCACATACACTACTCAATAGCCATCACCACAGTTAGGGGCTTGGCCACAATGACAAAGCAGGGCAGATGGTGCTAAAATGCCTAAGTGAAGCCCTCTGCTGGTCCACTTCCGTCCCACGTAATTGGTTGGTTTGAAATAGTACACTTTTCACCTCTATAGTGAACTATTGGCACCCTATTTCTTCTTTAGTGTTCTAGTCCGGCCAAAGTAGTGTACTTAGTTTGGCACCCCTTCCCTCTAATAGTGCCTAACATAGGCCGCCGTATAAAGGACGTCAGATCTGAGGATCTGAGAATGTAAGGAGGACTGTACGGTAGGTAGGTTGCATGATAGATGAGATGACGACCTGCTAGCGCTAGGTACCCCGGTTGGTGATAGATGAGATGAGACTGGTAGTTTAGTAGGTGATGATAATGAGATGGAGACCTGTAGGTAGGTAGGTGATGATAGATGGATGAGACTGTAGGTAGGTAGTGATGATAGGATGAGATGAGACTGTAGGTGGTAGGGTTGATGATAGATGAGATTGAGACTGTAGGTAGGTTAGCGTGATGATAGATGAGATGGGTGATGCCAAACCCAAGCATTTGCTGTCACCAGTCTTCGTATTTTACACCATCAGTCAGTCCAGATAAAGACTACACAGAACAACAGAACAAGTCTTAGACTACAACAGAACAACAGAACAAACCTTTTGACTACAACAGAACAACAGGAACAAGCCTAGACTACAACGAACAAGCCTTTAGACTACAACAGAAACAAGTTTAGACTAAACAGAACAGTTCTTTAGACTACAACAGAACAGTCTTTTAGACTTACAACAGAACAAGGCCTTTAGACTACAACAGACAAGCCTTTAGGGACTTACAACAGAACAAGTTCTTGATTACAAGCAGAAAAGCTTTAGCACTACAACAGGAACAAGTCTTTAGACGTTACAACAGAACAAGTCGTATAGACTACAACAGAACAACAGAACAAGCCTTTTAGGACTACAACAGAACAACCAGAACAGCCTTTAGACCTACAACAGAACAAGTTCTTTAGACTACAAACAGAACAAGTCTTTAGACTACAACAGAACAAGTCTTTAGACACAACAGAACAAGTCTTTAGACTACAAGCAGAACATTCTTCTAGACTTACAAACAGAACAAGTCTTTAGACGTACAACAGAACAGTCTTTAGACTACAACAGAACAAGTCTTAGGACTACAACCCAGAACAAGTCTTTAGACTTAGCAACCAGAACAATGTCTCTACGCTACAACGAACAGTCTTTGACTACCACAACCATAACAAGTTCTTTAGACTACAACCAGAACAAGTCTTCTAGACTACACAGAACAACAGTCTTTAGACTATAACAGAACAACAGGAAACAGTCTCTAGACTACAACCAGAACAAGCCTTTCAGACTACCAACAAGAACAAGTCTTGTAGACTTACAAGCGAACAAGTCTTTAGACTTATAACAGAACAAGTCTTTAGACCTTACACCACCAGAACAAGGCTTGTCGACTACAACGAACAGCCTTAGACTACAAAACAGAACAAGTCTTTAGACTTACAACAGAACAAGTCTTTAGCACCTATAACATAACAAGTCTTAGCCTACCCAACGCAGAAAGTCTTTAGACTACAACCAGGAACACGTCTTTAGACTATAACAGAACAAGTCTTAGACTACAAGGCGAACAAGGCTTTCGACTATAAGCAAGAACAAGATCTTCTGGACTACAACAGAACAAGCTTCCCTTCTAGGACTACAACCTGAAGCACAGGCCTTGCGACTACAACGAAACAAGTCTTTAGACGTACAAACAGACACAAGTCTCTTAGACATACAAGAGCAGACACCAACAGTCCTTCTAGAACGCTACAACAGAACAAGTCTTCTTTAGTACGCCTTATAACGCTAACAACAGACAGTCTGCTTAGACTACCAACAGGAAACAAGCCTTCCCTGACTACCCACAGAACAAGTCTGTTTAGTACCTCACAACCAGAACAAGTCTTTAGACGATTAACAGCACAAGTCTTTTAGACTACCAACAGAACCAAGGCTTTCCGCACTCCACAACGAACAAGCATTCATAGACTACACACAGAACCATCTTTAGACTTACAACAGAACAAGGTCTTTGACTATAACAGAACGAGTTCTTGCTAGACTACAACAGGAACAAGTCTTAGACCCCTATCAACGAACAAGTTCTTTTCAGACTATAACAGAACAAGTCTTTAGACACAACAGACAGGTTTCGCTATAACAGAACAAGTCTTGAGACTTACAACAGAACAGAGTCTTTAGACTACACGAACAAGGCTTTTCGACTAACAAAGAACAAGTCTTCTAGACTACAACAGACAATCTTTAGACCTACCCAACAGAAAAAGCCTGTTAGCACAACCGGAACCAAGTCTCTCTCGACATAACAGAACAAGTCTTTAGACTACAAACAGAAAAGTCTTTAGATCTACAACAGAACAAGTCTTTCCGACTACAACAGAACAAGTCTTCGACTGACAACATAACAAGCCTTTGAGCGACTACAAAGCAGAACAAGTCTTTTACGACTACAAACCAGAACAAGTCTTTACCACTATAACAGAACAAGTCTTTAGACTACACAGAACAAGTCTTTGCCTAGACTATAACAGACAACCAGAACAGTCTTATAGGCGACTATAACAGAACAACAGAACACTTTAGACTATAACAGAACAAGTATTTAAGACTAATACAGAAACAAGTCTTTAGACTTGGACAGAACAAAGCTTTAGGACAACGACAAACAGGCCGTTTAAGACTATAACAGGACCAAACGTCATTCTAGACTACAACAGGAACAAGGCTTCGTACAGAACACGTTTAGGACTACAAGCAGACAAGTACGACGATCCTTATACAACAGACTATTCTAGATGCGTGATCCCTGACTACAAGAGCTATTCCGGAGCTCGGCAGAACGAGGGGCGACAGCAGTAATCTTTAGGACTACTACTAGAACTAGATGACAGTCTTTAGACTACAACAGAACAAGGCTTTAGACTGACACAGAACAAGTCCTTTAGCTATAAAACAGAAAAGTCAAACAGCAACGAAGATCTTTAGACTCAAACAGACAAGTCTTTAGACTACAAACAGAACAAGTCTTGTAGACTACAACAGAACAAGTCTTTAGACTACAACAGACACAGTCTTTAGACTACAAGACAAGTCTTTAGACACACAGAACAGTCTTTAGACGACAAACAGAACAAGGCTTTAGACTACAACAGAACAAGGCTTTAGACTACAACAGAACAAGGCTTTCGACTACAACAGAACAAGTCCTTTCGACTACAACAGAACAAGTCTTTAGACTACAACAGAACAAGTCTTATGACTACAACAGAACAAAGTCTTTAGAATACAACAGAACAAGTACTGATTAGACTACAACAGAACAAGTCTTTAGACTGACAACCAGAACAAGTCTTTAGACTCAACAGGAACAACAGTCTTTAGACTACAACAACGAACAAGCTTTAGACTACAACAGAACAAGTCTTTGCAGACTGTACAACAGAACAAGTCTTTAGACTACAACAGAACAAGGTTTTAGACTACAACAGAACAGTCTTTAGACTACAACAAACAAAGTCTTTTAGACTACAACAGAACAAGTCTTTAAGACACAACAGAACAAGTCTTTAGACTACAACAGAACAAGTCTTTAGCACAACAGAACAAGTCTTTAGACTACAACAGAACAAGACTTAGATAACAACATTGACTATAACAGAACAAGTCTTTAGACTACACAGACAAGCTTTAGACTACAACAGAACAGGCTTTAGACTACAACAGAACAGCTAGAACAAGTCTTTAGACTACAACAGAACAGTCTTTAGACTACAAACAGAACAAGTCTTTAGACTACAACAGAACAAGTCTTTAGACTACAACAGAACAAGGTCTTAGACTACAACAGAACAGTCTTGTAGATCTAGACTAAACAGAACAAAGTCTTTCAGACATACAACAGAACAAGTCTTTAGACTACAACAGAACAAGTCTTTAGACTACAACAGAAACAAGTCTTTAGACTACAACAGAACAAGTCTTTTAGACTTAACAGAACAAGTCTTTAGCTACAACAGAACAGTCTTAACTATAACAGAACAGTCTTTCGACTAAACAGAACAGTCTTTAGACATACAGACAAGTCTTTAGACTACAACAGAACAAGGCTTCAGCTAACAGAACAAGCTAGACTACAACAGAACAAGTCTTTAGACTACAACAGAACAAGTCACTACAGACTACAAGAACAAGTCTTTAGACTACAACAGAACAAGTCTTTAGACTACAAAGAACAAGCCTTTAGACTACAACAGAACAAGTCTTTCAGACTATAACAGAACAAGTCTTTAGACTAACAACAGAACAACGTCTTTCGACTACACAGAACAAGTCTTTTGACTACAACAGAACAAGTCTTTGACTACAACATAACAGCTTTAGACTACACAGAACAAGTCTTTAGACTACAACAGAACCAAGTTCTTTAGACTTTCTACAACAGAACAAGGTCTTTAGACTACAACAGACAAGCTTTAGACTTACAACAGAAACAAGTCTTTAGACTATAACAGAACAAGTCTTTGACTGAAACAGAACAGTCTTTAGACTATAACAGAACAAGTCTTTAGACTACAACAGAACAAGGCTTTAGACTACAACAGAACAAGGCTTTAGACTACAACAGAACAAGTCTTTAGACTACACAACAGAACAAGTCTTTAGACTACAAACAGAACAAGTCTTTAGACTACAAACAGAACAAGTCTTTAGACTACAACAGAACAAGTCTTTAGACTACAACAGAACAAGTCTTTAGACTAAACAGAACAAGTCTTCAGACTACACAGAGAACAAGTCTTTAGCACTACAACAGAACAAGTCTTTAGACCTACAACAGAACAAGTCTTTAGACTACAACGAACAAAGTCTTTAGACTATACAGAACAAGTCTTTGACTACAACGAAAAGTCTTTAGACTTAACAGAACAAGTCTTTGACTACAAAACAGAACAAGTCTTTAGACTATAACAGAACAAGTCTTTAGACTACAACAGAACAAGGCTTTAATCTCAACAGAACACAGTCTTTAGACTACAACAGAACAAGTCTTAGACTACAACAGAACAAGGCTTTGACTACAACAGAACAAGTCTTTAGACTACAACAGAACAAGTCTTTAGACTACAACAGAACAAAGTCTTTAGACTACAACAGAACAAGTCTTTCGAGACTATAACAGAACAAGTCTTTAGACTACAACAGAACAAGTCTTTCAGACTACAACAGAACAAGTCTTTGACTACAACAGAACAAGTCTTTCGACTACAACATACAAGCTTTAGACTACACAGAACAGTCTTTAGACTACAACAGAACAAGTCTTTAGACTATAACGAAACAACAGAACAAGTCTTTAGACTAAACAAACACTACTATAACGAAGTCTTTAGACTACAACAAACAAGTCTTTAGACTACAAACAGAACAAGTCTTAGACGTACTAACAGAAGTTACTACAACAGAACAGTCTTTGACTACAACAGAACAAGTCTTAGACTTTAACAGAACAAGTCTTTTTGACTCACATAACAAGTTTTTAGGACTATAAGAACAGTCTTTAGACTACAACAGAACAAGGCTTTCGACTATAAACAGAACAACGTCTTTGATACAAAACAACAAGTCTTAGACTACAACACGAACAAGGCTTTCGACTACAACAGAACAAGTTTTAGACTACAACAAACAAGTGCTTTAGACTACAAAGAACAAGCCTTTTAGATACAACAGAACAAGTCTTCTTCGACTATAACAGAACAAGTCTTTAGACTACAACAGAACAGAGTCTTCGACTACACAAGAACAAGTCTTTCGACTGACAACAGAACAAGTCTTCGACTACAACATAACTCAAGCCCTTTAAGACTACAACAGAAACAAGTCTTTTAGCTCCTACAAACCAGAACAAGTCTTTAGCACTAACAGGAACAAACAGACAAGTCTTAGCTATAACAGCCACAACGTGCTAAATAGACGTTATAACGAAAGTCTTTAATACAAGAACAAGTCTTACATACAGAACAAGTCTTTAGACTACAACAGAACAGGCTTTCGACTATAAAGAACAAGTCTTTAGATACAAGCAGAACAAGTCTTCGTAGACTACAACAGAACAAGGCTTTCGACTACAAAGAACAAGTCTTTAGGTACAAACAGAACAAGTCTTTAGACTACAACAGAACAAGCCTTTAACTTAAACAGAAACAACGTCCTTTCCGACCTATAACAGAACAAAGTCTTGCTACAGAACATCTTACACGACAGAACAAGTCTTTTCGGACTACAACAGAACAAGTCTTTCGACTAACAAACAAGTCACTAACTAAAGCCTTTAACTTACAAAGAACAAAGTTCTTAGACTCACACAGAACAGAGTCTTTTAGGACTATAACAGAACAACAGACAAGTTCTTTAGACTATACAGAACAAGCCTTTAGACTATAACAGAAACAAGTCTTAGACTACAACAGAACAAGTCTTTAGACTAAACAGAACAAGTCTTTAGACTATAACAACAAAGTCTTAGACTACACAGAACAAGGCTTTCGACCTATACAGAACAAGTTTTTAGACTACAACAGAACAAGTCCTTTAGACATAAACAGAACAAGCTTTCGACTACAACAGAACAAGTCTTTAGACTTACAGACAACTTTAGTAACAGAACAAGGCTTTAGACTACAACAGAACAAAGTCTTTAGACTTAACAGAACAACAGAACAAGTCTTTAGACTAAAACAGAAAAAGTCTTTAGACTACAACAGAACAAGTCTTTTAGACTTACAACAGAACAAGTCTTTAGACTAACAAGAACAAGTCTTTAGACTACAACAGAACAAGTCTTTTAGACTACAACAGAACAAGCTTTGACTACAACAGAACAAGTCTTTAGACTCAACAGAACAAGGCTTTAGACTACACAGAACAAGTGCTTTAGACTACAAAGAACAAGGCTTTCGACTACAACAGAACAAGTCTTTAGACTACAACAGAAACAAGTCTTTAGACTACAAACAGAACAAGTTTGACTACAACAGAACAAGTCTTTAGACTACAACAGAACAAGTCTTTAGACTACAACAGAACAAGTCTTTAGACTACACAGAACAAAGTCTGTAGACTACAACAGAACAAGTCTTAGACTACAACAGAACAAGTCTTTAGACTTAACAGAACAAGTCTTTAGACTACAACAGAACACAGAGGGCTTTAGACTACAACAGAACAAGTTCTTTAGACTACAACAGAACAAGTCTTTAGACTAACAACAGAAACAAAGTCTTTAGACTACAACAGAACAAGTCTTAGACTACAACAGAACAAGTCTTTAGACTACAACAGAACAAGGTTCTTAGACTACAACGACAAGTCTTTAGACTACAACAGAAAAGTCTTTAGACTACAACAGAACAAGTCTTTAGACTACAACAGAACAGTCTTTAGACTACAAAGTACAGTACTACACAGAACAAGTCTTTGACTACAACAGAACAAGTCTTTAGACACAACAGAAACAAGTCTTTAGACTAAACAGAACAAGTCTTTAGACTTAACAGAACAAGTCTTTAGACTACAACAGAACAAGTCTTTAGACTAAACAGAACAAGCTTTAGCTACAACAGAACAAGGCTTTAGACTAATCGAAAGCGTTACTACAACAGAACAGGCTTTTTGACTACAACAGAACAAGCTTTAGACTACAACAGAACAAGTCTTAGACTACAACAGAAACAAGTCTTTAGGACTACAACAGAACAAGTCTTTAGACTACAACAGAACAAGTCCTTTAGACTAACAGAACAAGTTTACGTCTTTACAACACAGAGTCTTTAGACTACAACAGAACACGTCTTTAGACTACAACAGAACAAGTCTTTAGACTACAACAGAACAAGTCTTTAGACTACAACAGAACCAAGTCTTTCGACTACAAGAACAAGTCTTTAGACTATAACAACAAGTTCTTTCGCTACAACAGAACAAGTCTTAGACTACACAGAACAAGTCTTTAGACTAAACAGAACAAGTCTTTTGACTACAACAGAACAAGTACTTAGGGACTACAACGAACAAGTCTTTAGACACAACAGAACAAGTCTTTAGACTACAACAGAACAAGTCTTTAGACTACAACAGAACAAGTCTTTAGACTACAACAGAACAAGTCTTTAGACTAAGACAGTAACTACAACGAACAGGCTTTAACTACACGACAAGCTTTCGACTACAACAGAACAAGTCTTTAGACTACAACAGAACAAGTCTTTGACTACAACAGAACAAGTCTTTTGACTACACAGAACAGGCTTTAGACTACAACAGACAATCAGACTCTTTAGACTACAACAGAACAAGTCTTTAACTACACAGAACAAGTCTTAGACTACAACAGAACAAGTCTTTAGACTACAACAGGAACAGTCTTTAGACTTACAACAGAACAAGTCTTACTCAACAGAGACTACAACAGAACAAGTCTTTAGACTACACAGAACAAGTCTTTAGACTACAACAGAACAAGTCTTTAGACTACAACAGAACAAGTTCGATTTAGACTACAACAGAACAAGCTTTAGCCTACAACGAACAAGTCTTTAGACTACAACAGAAAAGTCTTTAGACTACAAACAGAACAAGTCTTTAGACTACAACAGAACAAGTCTTTAGACTAACAGAACAAGTCCTTTAGACTACAACAGAACAAGTCTTTAGACTACAACAGGAACAAGTTCTTTAGACTACAACAGAACAAGCTTTAGGACTACAACAGAACAAGTGCTTTAGACTACAAACGAAACAAGGCTTTTAGACTACAACAGAACAAGTCTTTAGACTACACAGAACAAGTTCTTTAGACTCAACAGAACAAGTCTTAGGACTACAACGAACAAGTCTTTAGACTACAACAGAACAAGTCTTTAGACTACAACAGAACAAGTCTTAGACTACAACAGAACAAGTCTTTAGACTACAACAGAACAAGTTCTTTAGACTACAACAGAACAAGTCTTTAGACTACAACAGAACAAGTCTTTAGGACAACAGAACAAGTCTTTCGACTACACAGAACAAGTCTTTAGACTAAACAGAAAACAAGTCTTTGACTACAACAGAACAAGTCTTTAGACTACAACAAGACAAAGTCTTTAGACTATAACAGAACAAGTCTTTCGACTACAACAGAACGAGAACTTTAGACTACAACAGACCAAGTCTTTAGACTACAACAGAACAAGTCTTAGACTAAATTACAGTTCTAACTACTAGACAGAAGCAAGTCTTTCGACTACACAGACAAACAAGTCTTTAGACTATCAACGAACTAAGGCTTTCGACTACGAACAGTCTAGAAACAACAGACCGTCTTTTAGATCTACAAGCGTCCGTTTAGCACACACAAACAGAGTTCTTTAGACTAGCACCCAGAACATAAGTCCTTTAGGACCTACAACAGAACGAAATCTTTTAGACTTACAGAACACGTTTGCACAAACGACAAGTCTTTAGACTAAACACGAAACAGTCTTTAGCACTCAACAAGGCTTAGACTACAAGCTCTCGCTCTTCGCACTAGCGACGGGACTAGTCTGGAGACAGACAACAACAGTCTTTGACGTACACACAGAACAAGTCTTCGACTATAACAGAACAAGTCTTTAGACTACAACAGAACAAGTTCTTTAGCTAACAACGAAACAAGTGCTTTAGGACTACAACAGAAACAAGTTCTTTTAGACTACAACAGGAACAGTCTTTAGACTACAACAGAACAAGTCTTTTAGAACTACCACAATCTAGAACCAAACAAGTCTTAGACTACAACAGAGACAAGTCTTTAGACTACAACAGAGGACAACGAACAAGTCTTTATAGAGAACTACAGAACAACAGAACAGAGTCTTTAGACTACAACGAACAAGTCTTTAGACTACAACAAACGTCTTTAGACTACAACAGACAAGGTCTTTAGCTTTAGACTACAACAGAACAAGTCTTTAGACTACTACTCAGATACTGCAGACACCCATTATTTTCTTTGTCCTTATATCTCTGTCTTTCCATTCTGTGATTTTGCCGTAATGGGAGTGCTGTGCATTATGTAAATTGGGTATGAAACTAATTTCGGGGTGCTGACGTGAGTGATGTGKTTGACCGTGACACGCATGCAAACACAAACACACACATACACTCCACCCCACCCCCCCTTCACCGGGGAACAGAGGATTGGGTTAAGTCATCTCCTTTGTCTTGTTTTTTTGTTGTTGTTGTTTTTTTTCTCCCTCCTTTCTTTGTTGTGGTCCGTGCTGTTTCCTGTCTTCCTAAGTGACATATGAGTCCCCAGGGTGTCTCTCCAACTCCCCATAATCCTCTGTTCCAAGTGGCCATATTGACACACATCCCTCCCATCCATCAACACATTAGACTAACGCCTCGCCACCAAATCACTTCATTAATATACACACACACACACACGGACGCAGGCATGCATTCACGCGCACGTGCACACACAAACATGCACGCAGATAGACACACACACACACACACATAGACAGACGCATGCGTACACGCTCGCACTCATACACAAACATATACACATGCACGGACGTGCACACGTACACACACACACACATGACTTCATTCTCACACAGACATGATTACTGAAAGGTCCTCTCACTAAAATCCATCTCCAAAATCATTTATCTTCGATCTATTATTGCGTTGTCTTCTGATGTTCATCATGTCCAATAGGTCTGTTTTTCCTACTGTCTGTTTTATTATGTATTGGCCTAGCAGTATGTGTGGTGTGTAAGGATCAATAATCAGTGGTTTGGGTCTGGCCTGTAGTGTAGTGCAGTGATGAGTGGAGGGCTGTGAGAGGAGTGTGTTGATGTTGATTGAACAATGGTCTCTACAGTCTCTACACACACACACACACACACACACACACACACACACACACACACACACACACACACACACACACACACACACACACACACACACACACA
>NW_019943173.1:190397-198458 GCF_002910315.2 Salvelinus sp. IW2-2015
ACACATATGGGCTGCTAGCGCATGGATGCAAGTACACACACAGGCACACACTATGGTGTTGATTGTGTTCTATAGCCTCCTCTAACAGTGTTGTCCAGACTGGTGTTCGCAGTCAAGTGCACCTCCAAGCGACAAATCACAATTGTTTCACTCCAGACCTTGAAGATGTTTCACCCTCTGATCGATGTTCATAAGTGGAGAATTTACTTGTTGCCTGAAGAGGATCACAATGCAACAGCAATGTGAATGAGGATATAAAGTGTGTGTGTGTTGTGTGTGTGTGTGTGTGTTGTGTGGTGTGGTGGGTGTGTGTGTGTGTGTGTGTGTGTGGTTGTGTGTGTGTGTGTGTGCTGTGTGTGTGTGTGGTGTGTGTGTGTGTGTGTGTGTGTGTGTGTGTGTCAGTAGGGGCTTGTATAATCTGGTTTTGGGGGTGAGAGTGGGGCCCGACCCTGTTCTTTAGAAATGAAGTCTCTCCCATTCCTCTCCTCTCTGCTCCATTCTCTATTTCTCTTTCAGGGCACTGCCTCTTTTTGCGTTCTCTTTTTATCTCTCTTTCTCTCCTTCTCTCTCTTCTGTAAGGTTCTTTGTGTGAACAGTCTTTGTTGTAGATCAGAGAGGGAGCGCTGAACGTCTGCCCTCTCTGAATGATATGCCTTATGGAGGAAGAGAGGAGAAGAGAGGAGGATGTTGTCAACATGTCATCATCTAGGGCGAAGCTGAGCTGTCTGTTCTGGTGGCCTACAGAGAGCCCAGAGGGACAATGACACAGTGTCATCCACTATGTCTAAGGACCAAGGGGATTGGTGATGATGTGAAAATGTCCATTCACTCTCTCTCTCTCTCTCTTCTCATCTCTCTCTCTCTCTCTCTCTCTCTCTCTCTCTCTCCCTTCTCTCTCTCTCTCTCTCTCTCTCTCTCTCGCTCTCTCTTCTCTCTCTCTCTCTCTCTCTCTCTCTCTCTCTCTCTTCTCTCTCTCTCTCTCTTCATCGTTCTCTCTCTCTCTTCTATCGCTCTCTCTCTCTCTCTCGTCATCGCCTCTCTCTCTCTCTCTCTCTCTCTCTTCTCTCTCTCTCTCTCTCTCTCTCTCTCTCTCTCTCTCTCCTCCATCGCTCATTCTCTCTCTCATCGCTCTCTACTCTTCATCTCTTCTTCTCTCTCTCTCTCCTCTCATCGCTCTCTCTCTCTCTCTCTCTCTCTCTCTCTCTCTCTCTCTCTCTCTCTCTCTCGCTCTCCCCCCCCCCAGCTCCAGATGGTGTAATGCCCCAGGTGGGTTTAGATGCCACCCCTGCCAGTCTGCAGTTGTCCTGGCTCCCTCCGGGCCGTGCCAACGCTCCTGGACCCTATATACGACCTAAGATGAGAGATACGACCAGAACGGTCCTATACACAAGTAAGACCCTTACTAATGCATTATGGGCTGACCATAGATGCACAATAAACTACTCTACTACTAACTTACACAGCTATACAGAAAAAGCATATACATGCCCTACATCACCTTACAGACAGAGTCGAATGACAGACTAACATTACTATGGAGTGTCGGGGTATCTCTCTCAGGAGAAAGTGAGAAAGAGAGAGCAGGAGAGGTAGAGAGAAAGAGTGAGAGAGCGGTAGAGAGAAAGAGAGAAAGAGGTAGAGATCAGTACACGGAGAGAGCAAGATTAAAATAAAAAAAGTTGTGCTGGTATCTGATATGTATTCATTCCATGCTTCCTGACAACAAATTGCAATTTAATCCAAAAAGAGAGTATTCTCATTCTGTGGTAATAAATAAATGACTAGGTCCATGTATTATATATCAGCGTCATTCCCTCACCCTCCAGCACGCTACCTACAGTACGCCTCTCATTCTTTCCCTGATTTATTCATTATGTCCAATAGTGCTCTTCTGTAGAAAGGCCCTGTCTGGGAGATTGGTGCTGCTTGAACAATACATGGTTGATTCATTCATTTCATTCATGCCAATTACCAGGCGTCATATTCAGTGACGTTCTGTTGATGGATATCCATACGTATGTGTGATAGATGAAGGGTGGGTTGATGTTGGTTGCCAGGTGTTTTATCCTAATTTATAATTTGATAAATGTGGGATTTGATATATGAAATGTTTAGAATTGTGTTTGTTACGCGCAGGGCTTGACATTTAAATGAGGAGCTCAGAGAGAACGTCTAGTAGTTCATATAGACTCACATTTAAAACACTAACAGATTTTAATAAATCATTGATCTGTCACTCAGGTGACTTTTTACTGATTATAATTTTGGCCCCAACAGTAAACTAATCTGTGTTTCTATCATATCTTTTGAGCGTGGGCAGGGCTACTCATTTTTTTTTTATGTATCTAGCATAAGAAATATCAACGTGTGTGTGTGTGTTCCCTCGTAGACTGTTGAACAACGTGACGAGCACATTCAGCCACACAGTGGAAGGTCTGTCTCCATACACAGACTACCTGTTCAGAGTGGTGGTGTCACACACACACGGAGAGACCGCCAGTGACTGGACCAGCCTACGTACCGCAGAGGACAGTGAGTACACACACACACATATGTGGTTTTAGGGCATAAACCCAAACATGCTATGTACGATGTATACAGCCTTATACTCATAGGAATACATGCACTTGGAACACACACACATTCTTTGAAAAGTCACATTCTCATAACTCACATTCTCTCACAGACTACAAGCTATTAAACGACTGATAGTTAATGTCCTTACACACAGACCGTGTGTACAGGGATTCTCTCTCACATACACACACTCACTCGCACATTCCCCACATGAAGAGAGACGAGGACGAGAGGGGAGGAGGGAGGGAGGAGGGAGGGAGGGATGGGGACAGGAGGGAGGTGACGGCCGAGGGAGCGGAATGTGGAAGTGGAGAGAAGAGATGAGAGACAGAGGTGAGAGAATGAGAGAAGAAAGAGCCGAGAGAGAGGAGGGAGGGAGGGAGAGAGCATATTGAAGGTAGAGTGTGTTCAGCATGACCTAGTCAGTTGGTCATCTGCTAGCTACAAATTGCTGTATATCAGAATCAATTCGCTCTCTGCAAAGCTTAAACTGAATTACTTTCATCTATTTATGGAAACCATAGTATATTATTAGCCCACTATCTGCATAGATCTAGGAGCGTTGTTATTACTGCCCATCACTTTTTCTTCCCTACTTTGCCAGAATTAGCACCCCTGCTAACACACGTAACACACACCCTTCCTCAATGGACGATCTGAGACACGAGAGCCTTGCTTATTCGAAAATGTGGTGTGTGTGTGTGTGTGTGGGTTGTGTGTCGTGTTGTTGTGTGTGTGCGTGGCGTGCGGTCGCGTTCGTCCGTTAGCGCGTCGTGCGTGCGTGGTGCGTGCGCGACACTTCCTCAACTGGACGAGTTGAGTACAACAGGAGCTGCTTATTGCGAAAATGTGTGTGTGTGTGGTGTGGTGTGTGTGTGTGCGTGTGTGTGTGTGTGTGTGTTGTGTGTGTGTGTCGTGTGTGGGTTGTGGTGTGTGTGTGTTTGTGTCGTCGCTGTGCGTGCGTGCGCTGCGCGCGTGCGTGCGTGCGCGTGCGTGCGTGCGTGCGTTTGCAGTGCGTGCGTGCGCGTGCGTGCGGCGACAATAGGTCAGTAGGGGCTCATGTCCTGTCCATCAAAGCCTCTCTGTCTGTGGCCTCTTAACAGAGGAATCTGTGTCACACACCCACCACACTGCTCTATCAATCACACCGTAACACACACACTCACAGCATACACAGCTATACCACACTGCACCCCTTTTCCTTACCATACAGAACCATTTCCTTTGGTGACTTGTATCGGGCGTTGTATTACCAGAAGTGGTGTGAGTTTGATGGTTGCTGCCACGAAGTCAGCGCCCGGCCACCCAGAGAGGATGATATGGGAGGAAAAAAAAAATCAGCGTGCTATTAATGTCTCCTGGCACCGCTAATAACAGTCCTCACATCTCATCACCACCACGACACACACACATTCATCACACACACACACACATACACGTCTCCTCGCGAAACAACCGCACCAACGTCTCTCACGGACCTGACAACGCCCCTCAACAGTCCACACACCCACCACACCACCCCGCGTTGCTACATCACTCAACACATCCACACACACACACACACACACGTCTCATCATCACCTAAACACACACACGTCTCCAATCACCACACACCCACGATCTCATCACCACCACACACATGTTCATCACCGGACAGGCACACACAATCTCATCACCACACATAACAGCCATCTCAATCACCACAAACAGAGCCACTACCCATCTCATCAATCCACACACAGCACACACGACACATAACGTCCCTCATCACACACACACACCACACGTCTCAATCACCGACAACACACACATCGTCTCACCAACACAGGACAAGGCACACCACATGTCACACACCCCACAACCACACACACAGTACACACACAACACACAGGCACACACAACCACACCTCTCATCACACACCCACAGACGTCTCCATCACCGATAACACACACCATCCTCATCACCCCGCACACACACGCATCGCACCACACACACATCATCAGCATCGGTCTATCCTTCCACCCACACACACACATCTCAATCACACAACACACGAGCACATCACGTCTCATCACCACACAACCACACGCGTCTCCTCACGCACAACCACGACGCACACTTTTCATGCACCACACACACACACATACACCGTCTCTAACCAAACACAACACCACGTCCTCATCACCGAACACACACACACACACGGCATCTCATCACCACATCCACACACAGGCACGTCCATATACACACACACTCGGCTCACCACGCACGTCTCAATCAACACACTTATGGCACACGTTCAACACCACACCAACCTCTCATCAACCAGCACACACACGCATCTCATCCAGCACACAACATACTAACATCACACACCACACGTCTCACACCACACACACACATCACACAACAACACATCAACCAACACGTCTCACACATACATTCCCATCACCACACACACACACACACGACCACTAGTTCTACACACCACACACACACAACTGACACACCAAGTCCCTATCAACACACACACACACACGAACACACCACCAGCAATCACGCTACATCACGACACTCTAATCACACACACACTCACACGTCACACAATTCATCACCAACACATCTCATCAATCTCATCCCCACAACCACACACCATCTCATCACCCACACACGTTCGTCTTCGTCATTGTGGCCCATCAGGTTGACAATAGTGGTTGAGGAAACTAAGTGGAAGCAGAGGCAGAAGAGTCTAGGAGATTTAACACTAATGTGTGGTCCTGAGAGAGCGATGGAGGATGGATGGAGGGGTAGGGCGGCAAGGTGACAAGTTGAGGGGAAGCAGGGATAACGCATGGACCATATTCCTATTGAATCTTCTGGAAGGGTCCACGGTCTGTTCTTCTTTAATGCGTTGTTGCGTTTTACATTTGTCCTGATTTAGAATGGCCTTTCGGAGATTGTCCACATCTGTCCATAACTGCTATATATTCAGGCAGAGCGACACGACACCACCACCCAATGCACAATCACACACACCACACACACAGCATACCACCACACAAAAGCTTCACACACAACACAACACGCGACCAACACACAACACACACACACACACACAACACACACACGACACACGACACACACACACACACACACACATGGGTTCACACACATACACACTTACCTACCACACCAGGGAGCCACTGTTAGTTCTAGCCACGGTGTCAATGTTAAAGGCTTGTTGCCCAGAGTGGAAAGTAGCGTTTGTCACTTTTTGGAGAGCCTCATTACACAGGAGCACAAGGTCAGAGGAAGAAGTTCCTTAAGCTTCCAGATTAAAGATAACTAAGAAAATAATTGTTTATATTTAATCATCTTTAATATTTAAAATGATAAACCAATTGAATATTTGGTCTATAAATTGAATTGGTATGCGGAGAACAATATGAAGACATTAATATGAAAATACACGGTGCTGATAGGAGACGCTGAGACACAGATGAAAATGGAATCTACAAAGGAACGGAATGTTAGTTAATCACATAGATAGAATTGAACTGAATCAAATGTGATGTGGAGTGAATTTAGAATTCAAAGCGTGATTTACATGTTCATGTAAGGCCTCGTCATTCACATAACCAACCCAGCATGACACAACTAGGTTCTGTTCAAAGATAGTAATCCTACTCATGAATTAATTCATACATATTAATACATATATATTCATACATATTTTTTTACACTAGTTAGGTGAAGCACCTCATTGTCCTTGGGGCACAGAGGAGTTGTAGTTAATCAAATATTATATGTTTCGACAGTGTTATATTAAATAGTATATATCATTCGTTTATATTAAATAGTATATATCATTAGTGTTATATTAAATAATATATATATCATTAGTGTTATATTAAATAGTATTATATCATAGATGTTAATTAATAGTATAATCAATAGTGTATATAGTGTATGTTCAATTAGTGTTTATATAAATAGTGTATTGTTATTAGTGTGTATATTAAAATAGTGTATTGTTCATTAGGTGTTATAAATAGTGAACTCATGTGTGTATATTCAATTATGTTGTCATTAGTTATTAATATCAATATGTGCTATGTCATTAGTGTTATATTAAATAGTGTATGTTCATTAGTGTTATATTAAATAGTATATGTTCATTAGTGTTATATTAAATAGTGTATGTTCATTAGTTTGTAGTGTCATTATAGCTTCTTTCTTTTTCCTCTGTCTCTCTGTGGAGATGGTGCGCACACACACACACACACACGCACACACACACACACGCACGCACGCACGCACGCACACACACACACACACACACACTTTTCCTTTCTTCTTTCTGAGTGTGTGTGGAGAACAGGGGTTTCAGCTATCCAAGACAGATGAGATGGTTAAGTATCCATGAGGGCGTCTTGTTTCCCCTCGTTTCTTTGTAATGTAATTTCTTCCATGTTATTCCTAGAACCTGACAGCTGGTCCTGTGAACATAAACTTTTACCATGTTCCTTATCTTTGTCTATCATGTTCCCAGCTAAGGAATGTGTGTGCGTGCGTGTGTGTGTGCGTGTGTGTGTGCGTGTGTGTGCGAGAGACCATGATTTTGAAGTAATTTTGACCTTATATAATTTTACATGCTTAGCTAATACATGAATACAAGGAAAGACTTAAGAATCTTATGTAATCAATATTTGCGTGTGAATGTCAGACAGCTGATTTAATTGAAAGGAATATGACTTCATAATAATTATTAACAATCAAATGATCCTTATTTATATTCATATTCAGTTATGGTATTGAATTAAAGGGATTTCTTATTCCTCTCTACGTATGTTTGTGTATGTGCGTGTCACAGGAGCACCTAAATTGCACCTAAATTGAGGAGGACGTGCTCGTGGTYATGGCTAGAGGGGAATATGTGGAATGGTATCAAACACAACATGGTTTCCATGTGTTTGATGCCATTCCATTCCCTCCGTTCCAGCCATTATTATGAGCTGTCCTCCCCTCACCAGCCTCCACGGGTGCGTGTGTATCTGTGTCCCTGTGTCTGCTGATATCCCTTATACTGTGTAGATTTTTTTCACTTAGTTTAAGGCGGTACAGTAATGCTAATGTTAACCGTGACAGAATTACAATAGGGAACATACAGTATTTCTAAAGATCTTCTTTTTTTTTCATTACGTGGCAGATTACTGGAAATGAATTGAATACATTTCTACAGGGACCGAGCGTACAGTCTTAACTTCCCTCCGACTGTAAACCCTGTCATTTGTCCTCTTTAACATCAGCCAGCCTGCTCACCTTCAAAAGCCTCATCATCTCCTTCCACAGACCTCTGCTATGTTAAAAAGAATCCCCCCATCTCCCTCCGCCTCCCACTGCCCCCCTCCCGGCCTTGTCACTTGATTTTGTTATTACTATGCTAACCAAATCCTTATAAATGTGATTTAAGGCTTGGCGGC
>NW_019943173.1:198483-208694 GCF_002910315.2 Salvelinus sp. IW2-2015
ACACACACGGTTCTCATCACCACACACACACACATCTCTCACCACACAACACACACATCTAATCAACCACACACACACGTTCTCATTGTGGCCCATCAGGGTTGAAATTAGTGGTTGAGGGAAAACTAAATGAACAGAGGCAAAGAGTCTAGGAGATTCTTCACAACTAATGTGGCTTGAGACGAGAGCGAGTGGAGATTGGAGTAGGGGTAAGAGACAGGCAAGGTGACAGTATGAGGGGAAGACAGGATAACATTGGACCATATTTCCTATTGAATCTCTGGAAGGTCCACTCTTTTCTTTTAAAATGGCGTTGACGTTTTACATTTGTCCCTGATTTAGAAATTGGCCTCGGAGATTGTCCACATCTGTCCCATATACTGCTTATATACAGGACAGCGAACACACACACACACACTATGCACACACACCCACACACACACACACACACACACACACACACACACACACACACAACAACCACACACACACACACACACACACACCACACACACACACACACCACACACACACCACACACACAACACATAACACACTTACCTACCACACAGGAGCCACTGTTTAGTTTCTAGCCACGGTGTCAATTGTTTAAAAGGCTTGTGCCCCAGAGTGGAAAGTAGCGTTTGTCACTTTTTGGAGAAGGCCTCATTACACAGGAGGACAAGGTAGAGGAAGAAGTTCCTTAAGCTTCCAATTTAAAGGATAACTAAGAAAAATAATTGTTTTATATTAATCATCTTTATATTTAAAATGATAACCAATTTGAATATTTGGTTTCTATAAATTGAATTGGTTATGCGGAGAACAATATGAAGACATTAATATGAAAATACACGGTGCTGATAGGAGACGCTGAGACACAGATGAAAATGGAATCTACAAAGGAACGGGAATGGTAGGAGTTAATCACATAGATAGGAATTGAACTGAATCAAATGTGATGTGGATGTGAATTTAGAATTCAAAGCGTGAATTTACATGTTCATGGTAAGGCCTCGTCATTCACATAACAACCCAGCATGACACACTGGGTTCTGTTCAAAGATAGTAATCCTACTCATGAATTAATTCATACATATTAATACATATTATTCAACATATTTTTTTTACCACTAGTTAAGGTGAAGCACCTCATTGTCCTTGGGGGCCACAGAGGAGTTAGTAAGTTATCAAAATATTATATGTTTTCACAGTGTTATATTAAATAGTATATTATCATTCGTTTATATTAAATAGTATATATCATTAGTGTTATATTAAATAATATATATATCATTAGGTTTATATTAAATAGTATATATCAATAGTGGTTATTAAATATTGTATGTTTCAGTGTGTTATATAACATAGTTGTATGTCATTAGTGTTATATTAAATAGTGTATGATTCATTAGTTTATATTAAAATAGTGGTATATCATTAGTGTTATTATTAAAATAGTGTATGTCATTAGTGTTTATTAAATAGGTAGGTTCATTATGTTATATTAAATAGTATATGTTATTAGTGTTATATTAAATAGTGTATGTTCATTAGTGTGATATTAAATGTGTATGTTTCATTTGTGTATATTAAATAGTGTATATTCATTAGTGTTATATTAAATAGGTGTTATGTTCATTAGTGTTATATTTAAATAGTATATGTTTCATTAGTGTTATTATTAAATAGTGTATGTTCATTTCAAGTGTTATACTTAAATAGTGATGTCATTAGTGTTATATTAAATGTATATATCATTAGTGTATAATTTAAATTAGTGTTATGTTCATTAGTGTTTATATTAATAGTATTATTTTTTCTTCGATTAGTGTTATAGTAAATAGTGTATGTTCATTAGTTTGTATGTCATTTATAGGCTTCTTCTTTTTCCTCTTGGTCTCTCTGTGGAAGATTGTGCGCACACACACACACACCCGCACACACACACACACGCACGCACGCACGCACGCACACACACACACCACACACACACTTTTCCTTTCTCTTTCTGGAGTGTGTGTTGGAGACCAGGGTTTCAGCTATCAAGACAGATGAGATGGTTAAGTGATCCATGAGGGCTCTTTGTTTCCCCTCGTTTCTTTAGTAATGTTAATTTCTTCCATGTTATTCTAGAACCTGACAGCTGGTCCTGTGAAACAATAACTTTTACATGTTCCTTATCTTTGTCTATCATGTTCCCAGCTAAGGAATGTGTTGCGCTGCGTGTGTGTGTGCGTGTGTGTGTGCGTGTTGTGTGAGAGAACCATTGATTTTGAAGTAATTTTGCACCTTATATAATTTTACATGCTTAGCTAATACTGTAATACAAGGAAGACTTAAGAAATCTTATGTAATCATATTTGCGTGTGAATTCAGGAGAGCTGATTAATTGAAAGGAATATGACTTCATAATAATTTTAACAATCAATGATCCTTATTTATATTCATATTCAGTTATGGATAATTGAAATTTAAAGGATTTCTTATTTCCTCTCTACGTATGTTTGTGTATGTGCGTGTCACAGGAGCAACCTTAAATTGCACCTAAATTGAGGGGAGGACGTGCTCGTGGTGTGGCTAGAGGGGGAATATAGTGGAAAGGTTATCAAACACAACAGTGGGTTTCCATGTGTTTGATGCCATTCCATGTCCCTCCGTTTCCAGCATTATTATGAGCTGTCCTCCCCTCACAGCCTCCACGGCGTGCGTTGTGTATCTGGTCCCTGGGCTGCTGATATCCCTATACTGTGTTAGTTTTTTTCATTAGTTTTAAGGCGTACAGTTAATGCTAATGTTACCGTGACAGGAATACAAAGGGAACATACAGTAGTTCTAAAGATCTTCTTTTTTTTTCATTACGTGGCAGATTACTGGGAAATGAACTTGAATACATTTCTACAGGGACCGAGCGCGTGCGGTCTTAACTTCCCTATGACCATAAACCCTGGTAATTTTGTCCTCTTTAACATCAGCCAGCCTGCTCACCTTCAAAAGCCTCAGCATCTCTTCCACAAGACCTCTGCTATGTTAAAAAGATCCCCATCTCCCTCCGCCTCCCCACTTGCCCCCCTCCCGGCCTGTCACTTGATGTTTGGTTATTACTATGCTAAACCAGAATCCTTATAAATGTGATTTAAGGCTTGGCGGCACGCGTTCTTGTTTAGGCCTTCTGCTGTTGGCGATCTAAACGGTGCCAGGGGAGAGGGAGGGGGGAGGGAGGAGGGGGCAGAGGAGGTACCGGAGGAGGAGGAGAAGAGGGGGGAGAGGAGGGGAAGGTCTCTTCAAAGTATCCTAACGTCCTACACACTTACAACTATGGTAGAGTGTTGTGGAAGTGGTGTTATTGGAGTAAGTGTTTGTTATGGGGTGAGTGGGTGTTTATTGGAGTGAAGTGTTGTATTGGGGTGGATGGTTGTTATTTGGCGTAGTAGAGTTTGGTGTTATTGGAGTGAAGTGTTGTTATTGGGGGGAGTGGTGTTATTGGGGTAGAGTTGGTGTTATTGGGGTATAGTTAGTGTTAATGGGTGGAGTGGTGTTATTTGGGGTGGAGTTGGTGTTATTTGAGTGAAAGTGCTGTTATGGGGTGCCGAGTGGTTGTTATTGGGTAGAGTGGTGTTATTGGGGTATAGTGGTGTGGAGTGGTGTTATTGCGGGTGGAGTGGTGTTATTGGAGTGAAGTTGTTGTTATTGGGGTGGAGTGGTGTTATTGGGGATAGAGTGTTGTTTATTTGGGGTATAGTTGAGTGTGGAGTGGTGTTATTGGGTGGGAGTGGTGTTATTGGAGTGGAAGTGTTGTTATTGGGGTGGAGTGGTTGTTATTGGGGGTAGAGTGGTGTTATTGGAGATGAAGTGTTGTTATTGGGGTGAGTTGGGTTATTGGGGTGAGTTTGGTTTTTGGGGATATAGTTGTGTGTGGGTGGTGTATTGGGGTGAGTTGGTCGTTATTGGGTTATAGTGGTGTGGAGTGGTGTTTATTGGGGATGGAGGTGGTGCTTATTGGGAGGTAGAGTGGTGAATTATTGGGGTAAAGTGGTGTGGAGTGGTGTTTATTGGGTGGAGTGGCTGTTATTGGGGTAGAGTGGTGTTATTTGGGAGGGTATAGTGGTGTGGAGTTGGTGTTATTGGGTGGGTGTGTTATTTGGGGTTAGAGTGGTGTTTATGGGGTGGAGTTGGTGTTATTTGGGGTAGAGATGGTGTTATTGGGTATATGGTGTGGATGGTGTTATTGGGGGTGGAGTGGGTTATTGGGTATAGAGTGGAATTATTGAGTGGATGGTTGTTATTGGGGTATAGTGATTGTTATTGGGTATAGTGGGTGTTATTGGGGTAAGATTGGTGGTTATTCCAGTGCTGTTCTAGCCCTTGCACCGGAGAGCAGTAAAGCATCAATGAAATAAAAAGTACCTGCATCTTGAAAATAAATTTCAATTTGAAAAACTTAGCAGCCCTTTCAAATTGCAGAATTTAATACAGACCAGTAAAGCCAAATTAACACTCTGTGTTCCTTCTGTGCTGATTTAGAAGAGAAGGAGGAGGCATGGCTGGGGAGTCGAGGGATTCAAGGGTGGCCGGTGAAAGCATGGTTGTGGAGTGTGTGTGTGTGTGTTGTGTGTGGGTGTGTGTGTGTGTGTCTGTGTGTGGATGTGTGTGTGTGTGTGTGTGTGTGTGTGTGTGTGTGTGTGTGTGTGTGCTGTGTGTTGTTGTGTGTGTGTGTGTGTGTGTGTTGTGTTGTGTGGCGCCGTTGACGTGCGCGAGCGCATGTGTGCATCCATCCATTTGTTGTATTGCTGTTGAGGGGGATGGTGTTCAAAATTCAAGGGACGTTGATTGTCTCATGTTGGTAAAATTATTTACCAATTAAGTCCTCTACTGAGTCTCGGCAGGTTTTAATGGAGACAGGACAGACAGGACCAGACAGGACAGACAGACAGGCAGGCAGGGCAGGCAGGCAGGCAGGCAGGCAGGCAGCGGCAGGCAGGCAGGCAGGCAGGCAGAGGCAGACAGAACAGGACAGACAGAGCAGACAGGACAGACAGACAGACGACAGAACAGACAGACAAGACAGACAGACAGACAGACAGACAGACAGACAGACAGAACAGACAGCCAGAGACAGGCACGTCAGAGACAGACAGGGACAGCACAGAACAGACAGGGAACATGCACAGACAGACAGGACTGGACGACTGACATGCAAGACAGCAGGGACATGCACAGACAGCAGATTGCTGACTTGACAATGCACAGACAGGATCAGACAGACATACAGCCAGACAGAAGGCAGACAGACGCTGGGTCTCTTTGCTTATTCCCGGCGTCTCACTGGCCTTTTGGCGGTAATGTGAATCAGGGAGAGTGCTTGAGGTGGAGGCAAGCATAAAAAGCTGTTTTAACCTTTAAGGTCAGCACTGTGCATTGTTTTATTTATCAGGCGCTAGGAGGGAGACTAGTAGGGAGGCTAGGAGGAGGCTTAGTAGGGAGGCTAGGAGAGACGCTAGTAGGGAGATTAGGAGGGAGACTAGTAGGGAAGGCTAAGGAGGAGGCTAGTAGGGAAGGCTAGGAGAGGGCTAGTAGGGAGATTAGGAGGAGGACTAGTAGGGAGACTTAGTAAGCGGCTAAGTACGGGAGGCTAGAGGGAGACTAGTAGGAGGCTAGTAAGGGGAGGCTAGGAGGGAGGCTAGGAAGGGAGGCTTGGGATGGGAGACTAAGTAGGGAGAACTAGTAGGGAGACTAGTAGAAGGGCTAGTAGGGAGGCTAAGGGAGGGACGGCTAGGAGGGAGACTAGTAGAAGCAAGCTAGTAGGTAGGCTAGGAGGGAGGCTAGTAGGGAGACTAGTAGGGAGAATAGTAGATAGGCGCTAGTAGGGAGACTAGTAGGAGGGCTTAGTAGGGGTGCTAGGAGGGAGACTATAGATAGGGCAAGGTAGGGAGGCTAGGAGGGAGGCTAGTAGGGAGGCTAGAGGGAGTACTAGTAGGGAGGCTAGTAGGGAAGGCTAGTAGCGGAGATTAGTAAGGAGACTAGTAGGGGGGCTAGTTAGGGAGGCTAGTAGGGGCTGCTAGGAGGGAAACTATAGGGAGACTAGTAGGGAGGCTAGTAGGAGGCTAGTAGGGAGACTTAGAGGGAAGGCTAGTAGGGAGACTAGTAGGGAGACTAGTAGGAGGCTAGTAGGAGACTAGTAGGGAGGCTTAGTTAGGAAGATTAGTAGGGGAGACTAGGTAGGAGACTTTAGAGGACTAGTAGGGAGGCTATAGGGAGTGCTAGTAGGAGGAGACTAGTAGGAAGAGCTAGTGGGAGACTAGTAGGGGAGGCTGTAGGGAGATGGGGGCCAGTAAGGGAGATAGTAGGAGGCTAGGAGGGGAGACTAGTAGAAGGGCTAGTAGGGAGGCTAGGAGGGAGGCTAGTAGGAGACCAGTAGGGGACTAGTAGGGAGGGCTATGGGGGAGATTAGGAGGAGGGGCTAGTTTGGGAGACTAGTAGGAGGGCTAGTGGGGATGCTAGTAGGGGGCTAGTAAGGAGCTAGTAGGAGACTAGTAGGAGGCTGTAGGGGGCTAGTAGGGAGGACTAGTTAGGGAGGCTAGGAGGGAGACTAGTAGAAGGGCTAGTAGGGAGGGCTAGGAGGGAGGCTAGTAAGGGAGACTCAGTAGGGAGACTTAGTAGGAGAGGCTAGGAGGGAGATTAGGAGGAGGGCTAGTTGGGAGACTAGTAGGAGGGCTAGTAGGGATGCTAGTAGGGGGCAGGAGGGAGACTAGTAGGGAGGGCTTATTAGGGAGTAATGGCTGTAGAAGCGGTGTCATCTAGGATCGAGAAGAGGTTTGAGGTGGGTTAATCAGTAGGTGGAGTGGAGGAGGGCAGAGGTTAGGGAGGGGAGGAGGAGGGTAGGTAGGTTTTAGGGAAAGGGAAAGGGGGATACCTAGTCAGTTGTAGAACTGAATGCATTCAACTGAAGTTTGTCTGTCTGCATTTAACACAACCCCTCTGAATCAAAGAGGATGTCCGGAGGGGGCTGCCTAATCGACATCCTGTCTTTGGTACGCAGGGAACAGTTAGTACTGGTTGAGGGTGAGCTAACGGTGAATGCGAGGCTACCTCCCCCTATCTCCCCTCTGGTCCGGTGACATTCTGGGGGAGCCTTTAGCAGTTAACGTTAGCGCTTAGCAACGCAGCACGCTCTGAGCACGCTCAGTCACGCTTGATCCGCCTGCCCTTGACGAGCACCATTACCCCTGCTACTGTGTGTGGTGTGTGTGTGTGTGGGACCATTAACCCAGTACAGTCGATGATCTGTAAATGGGGAAGAAAACATTACCTTAGAGGCATGGGACAGAAATATCAATCAAAATCATCTAGGGTGGAAGGAGAGAGAAAAGAGAAAATGGAAGCGTGGAGAAAAGGTTCATTTAAATTTTTATTTAGTTTAACTAACTATTTGTTTAAATGAAAGCAGTTAAGAACAAATTCTTATGTACAAGGATGGCCTAGAAACAGTGGGTTAACTGGTGCCTTGTTCAGCGAGCAGAAACAACAGATTTTTACATTGTCAAGCTCGGTGATTCAATATCTAGCAACCTTTCAGTTACTGGCCCAACGCTCTAACCACTAGGCTACCTGCCTCTAAACACTAGGCTACCTGCTTCCGGTAAAGAGGGGGACACAAATCCCTGTTGGAGGACTCCCACAATCAGGAGAGAATAAGCCGGAAGTCTGGAATCCTCCAACCAGGATTTATTGAAAACCAGGACATTTATTGAATGTTTCATGAATTTTGCAACTCTAAAAGACTCCTTAGACCAGCGTTTCCCAAACTAGGGGTCGCCTGATTTGAAAATGCGAGATCTAGTTTTTATTTTGTTTTGTAAGTAACCTCTGGTAGCCGCTAGATGTGGTTGTAATAAACAGAGCGGTTTCTGTTTTCTTCATACAAATGTGTCTCTATCTTTTGAACGGTTTAAGCTACAAAAGACACTAAATATTATTTACAAAAGTATGCAAAATTCCAAGCTTCGGCTAGAGTGGTGTAAAGCTTGCCGCCATTGGATTCTGGAGCAGTGGAAACACGTTCTCTGGAGTGACGAATCACACCTCACTATCTGGTAGTCCCGACGGACAAATCTGAGTTTATCGGATGCCAGGAGAACGCTACCTGCCCGAATGCATAGTGCCCACTGTAAAGTTTGGTGGTGGAGGAATAATTTTCTGGGTCTGTTTTTCATTTTTTGGGCTAGGCCGATTAGTTCCAGTAAAGGGAAATCTTAACGCTACAGCTTACAATGACGTTCTAGACGATTCTGTGCTTCCAACAAAAGTTTGGGGAAGGCCCTTTCTTGTTTCAGCATAACAATGTGCACAAAACCAGGTAGATACAGAAATGGTTTGTCAAGATCGGTGTGGAAGAACTTGACTGGCCCGCACAGAGCCCTGACCACAACTCCATCGAACACCTTTGGGATGAATTGGAAGGCCGACTGCGAGCCAGGCCTAATAGCCCAACATCAGTGCCCGACCTCACTAATGCTCCTGTGGCTGAATGAAGCAAGTCCCCGCAGCAATGTTCCAACATCTAGTGGAAAGCCTGTTATAGCAGATACGGGGGGACCAACTCCATATTAATGCCCATGATTTTGGAAGGAGATGTTCGACGAGCACTGTTGGTCAGGTGGTGTATTATGACCCATTCACTGAAAAAGAAGACTCTCAGGAACACGTATTCTGTTTCCCTCAATCCACACAGGATTTATTAGAACAGAGTGGACAAGACCAAACTGGGGAAATGTTGTTTCTACACAGAATATCATACAAAATGATTGCTTGATGATCTTCTGAACTTCCCAATACCTTTCTGGTGCATTTAAGTCACTTCAAACCACACTTCCTTGAAACAAAAGTACTGTCAGATTTATTTGTAATAGACTGTCATAGCCCATAAAAATTTAAACATTGGCCTTTGATTACATAACTTTTTTACATGGTGGGGTTGCAAATGTACATATTTGGGGTCCTGTATATAGAAGCTATATACAGGGTCAGTTCCAATATTATAATGTGCAGGGACACTGGATCGATAGAGGTAGATATGTATAGGGGTAAGGTGACTAGGCATCAGGATATATGATAAACAGAGTAGCAGCAGCTTAAATTATGAATGTATGTAAGTGTGTGTGCGTGTGAGTCAGTATAAATGTGTGCACATGCTATGTGTGTGTTCTGTTAGCTATTTAGCAGTCTCATGGCTTGGGGATAGAAGGTGTTCAGGAGCTTCTTGTGTCAGACTTGATGCACCAGTACAGATTGCCGTGCGGAAGCAGAGAGAACAGTCTATGGCTTGGTTGGCTGGAGTCTTTAACTATTTTCCAGACCTTCCTTTCACACCACCTGATATAGAGTTGCTGCAGATTCGGAGCACCACCGGGCCTTCACGACTGACTGCCGACGTTATCTGCCCGAGGGAGTTATCCAACTGGCACCTCCGTCCCGACGTTACCTGAACYCTCATCTGGGGCCCGCTAACCGTTAGCTGTCTTATCGGCTGCTATCTGAATAAGTATATCGGACAATTATTATTATTATTTATTTATTTTKTTTTCTTCTTGGGTCACTATATCTATTTTGCCAATTTGGATTGATCCCCTCTACCACACGGAACCCCACTAACCTACCGACGGAAACGCACYAGGTATCTACAAATAGACTTCCATACTATGCTATCTTGCTACCGATAGCCATATACCCGGCCAGCTGTCTGGATCGCCGTGACCCCAACCAACCTCTACTCACTGGACCCTTATTTGATCACTCGATTAAGCATGCCTCTCCTTAATGTAAATATGCCTGCCTTGTCCATTGCTGTTCTGGTTAGTGTTTATTGGCTTATTTCACTGTAGAGTTTCTAGCCCTGCTCACTATACCATATCCAACCTCWCAGTTCCACCACCCACATATGCGATGACATCACCTGGTTTCAATGATGTTTCTAGAGACAATATCTCTCTCATCATCACTCAATACCTAGGTTTACCTCCACTGTATTCACATCCTACCATACCTTTGTCTGTACATTATTCCTTTAAGCTATTTTATCGCCCCCAGAAACTTCCTTTTACTCTCTGCTCTAGAAGTTCTAGACGACCAATTCTCATAGCTTTTAGCCGTACCCTTATCCTACTCCTCCTCTGTTCCTCTGGTGATGTAGAGGTGAATCCAGGCCCTGCAGT
>NW_019943173.1:209860-218513 GCF_002910315.2 Salvelinus sp. IW2-2015
AAAGAGCATGCAAAATCTGACCTTACAAATCAGCCGGGCTAGATAATCTGGACCCTTTCTTTCTAAAATATCTGCTGAAATTGTTGCCACCCCTATTACTAGCCTTTTCAACCCTTCTTTCGTGTCGTCGAGATTCCCAAAGATTGGAAAACAGAGCTGCGTATCCCCCTCTTCAAAGGGGGGAACACTCTTGACCTACAGCTACAGACCTTATCTATCCTACCCTGCCTTTCTAAGGTCTTCGAAAGCCAGTCAACAAACAGATTACCACCATTTCGAATCCCACCATACTTTCTCCGCTATGCAATCTGGTTTCAGAGCTGGTCATGGGTGCACCTCAGCCACGCTAAGGTCATAAACGATATCTAACCGCCATCGATAGAAAACAATACTGTGCAGCCGTATTCATTGACCTGGCAGGCTTTTGACTCTGTCAATCAACCACATTCCTCATCGCAGGTGACTCGACAGCCTTGGGTTTCTCTAAGATTCCATCGCATGGTTCACCAACTACTTCCTGATCGAGTTCGTGTGTCAACATCGGAGCGTCTGTTGTCCGGGCCTCTGGCAGTCTCCATGGGGTCCACAGGGTTCAATCTTGGACCGACTCTCTTCTCTGTATATCATCAATGATACTCTTGCTGCTGGTGATTCTCTGATCCACCTCTACGAGACGACACTATTCTGTATACTTTCGGCCCTTCTTTTGACACTGTGTTAACACCCTCGCAGCTTCAATGCCATACAACTCTCCTTCCGTGGCCTCCAATTGCTCTTAAATACAAGTAAAACTAAATGCATGCTCTTCAAACCGATCGCTGCCTGCACCTCCCGCTGCCACATCACTACCTCCTTGGACGGCTCTGACTTAGAAATGTGGACAACTACAAATACCTAGGTGTCTGGTAGACTGAAACTCTCCTTCCAGACTCACATCAAACATCTCCAATCCAAAGTTAAATCTAGAATTGGCTTCCAAACAACAACACATCCTACACAAATCGCATCGAATCGACTTCGGTGATGTCATTTTACAAAAATAGCCTCCAAAACCCTACTCAATAAATTGGATGCAGTCTATCACAGTGCCATCCGTTTGTCACCAAAGCCCCATATCTACCCACCACTGCGACCTGTACACTCTCGTTGGCTGGCCCTCGCTTCATACTCGTCGCCAAACCCACTGGTTCAGGTCATCTACAAGACCCTGCTAGGTAAAGTCCCCCCTTATCTCAGCTCGCTGGTCACCATAGCAACACCTACCTGTAGCACGCGCTCCAGCAGGTTTATCTCTCTGGTCACCCCCAAACCAAATTCTTCCTTTGGCCGCCTCTCCTTCCAGTTCTCTGCTGCCAATGACTGGAACGAACTACAAAAAATCTCTGAAACTGGAAACACTTATCTCCCTCACTAGCACTAGCTTTAAGCACCAGCTGTCAGAGCAGCTCATAGATTACTGCACCTGTACATAGCCCATCTATAATTTAGCCCAAACAACTACCTCTTTACCTACTGTATTTATTTATTTATTTTTCTCCTTTGCACCCCATTATTTCTGTCTCTACTTTGCYCTTTCTTCCACTGCAAACCAACCATTCCAGTGTTTTTAGTTTTTATTTTACTTGCTGTGTTGTATTTACTTCGCCACCATGGCCTTTTTATATTTTTATTTATTTCTACATATATTTGTTTGCCTTCACCTCCCTTATCTCACCTCACTTGCTCACATTGTATATAGACTTATTTTTTTTCACTGTATCATTGACTATATGTTTGTTTTACTCAATGTGTAACTATGTGTTGTTGTATGTGTCGAACTGCTTTGCTTTATCTTGGCCAGGTCGCAATTGTAAATGAGAACGTGTTCTCAATTTGCCTACCTGGTTAAATAAAGGTTAAATAAATAAAAAATAAAATAGAGGTCGTGGATGGCAGGGACCTCAGTCCCAGTGATACACTGGGCTGTCTGCACCACTCTCTGTAGCGCCATGCGATCGAATGCGGTGCTGTTGCCATACCAAGCAGTGATGCAGCCAGTCAAGATGCTCTCAGTGGTGCAACTGTAGAACGTTTTGATGATTTGAGGGCCCATTCCAAACCTTTTCAACCTCCTGAGGGGGAAGAGGCGCTGTTGTGCCTTCGTCACAACTGTGTGCATGTGAGTGGACCATTTTAAGTCCTTAGTGATTTGGACACTGAGCAACTTGAAGCTCTCGACACTATCCACTCCGTCTATGTGGATGGGGTTGTGCTTGCTGCTATCACGTGATCAGGCATACAACCATCGTGTCGTCTGCAAAATTGATGGTGGTGTTGGAGTTGCGTGTGGCCATCAGTTGTGGGTGAGCAAGGAGTACAGGAGGGGAATAAGAACACACTCCTGTGGGGCCCCCGTGTTGAGGGTCAGTGTGGCGGAGGAGATGTTGCCTCTGTCCAGTGTCTGTGTTCTTTTGCCCATCTTAATCTTTTCTTTTAATTGGCCAGTCTGAGATATGCCTTTTTCTTTGCAACTCTGTCTAGAAGGCCAGCATCCTGGAGTCGCTTCTTCACTGTTGACGTTGAGACTGGTGCTTTGCGTGTACTATTTAATGAAGCTGCCAGTTGAGGACTTGTGAGGCGTCTGTTTCTTGAACTAGACCCTCTAATGTACTTGTCCTGTTGCTCAGTCGTGCACCGGGGCCTCCCACCAGCTTTTTAAAATGATCAACTTGGATTAGCTAACACAGCGTGCCATTGGAACACAGAAGTGCTAATGGTAATGGGCCTCTGTACGCCTATGTAGATATTCCATTCAAAATTAGCCGTTTCCAGCTACAATAGTCATTTACAACTTTAACAATGTCTGCACTGTATTTCTGATCAATTTGATGTTCTTTTAATGGACAAAAAATTWGCTTTTCTTTCAAAAACAAGGACATTTCTAAGTGACTCCAAACTTTTGAACGGTAGTGTACATACATTTAAAAACATGAAGTGTGCATCTATGAGTTCCACGTACATGTCAGTACATACACACAACAAGAAGGTCACATGGGGGAGAGGCGTTGGGCCGTGAGGTGTTGCTTTATTTGTTTTTTAAACCAGGTTTGCTGTTCACTTGTACTATATGAGAGGGAAGGGAGTACCATGCACTCATGGCTCTGTATAATACTGTACATTTCCTTGAATTTGTTCTGGACCTGGGGACTGTGAAAAGACCCCTGGTGAATGTCTGGTGGGGTAAGTGTGTTTGTCAGTGGTGTGTGGAAGTTGACTATGCTTCCTTGTAAACAGGAAGCAGGAGTACAGAGTCTGATTTGCCGAAAAGCGGACGAGGGAGGGCCTTGTATGCTTGCTTGTGGGTAGAGTGACTGTAACGATTGTCGTCTGGAGAAGGAGAGGAGGACCAAGGTGCAGTGTGGTAGTGGTCATATTTTTTAATAAAATACGAAAACACTTGACAAACAACAAAAACGACAAACGAACAGTCCTGAAAGGTGAAACAAAACACTAAACAGGAAACAATCACCCACCAACAAAAGTGGGAAAACAGGCTACCTAAATATGGCTCCCAATCAGAGACAACGATAGACAGCTGCCTCTGATTGGGAACCACACCAGGCCAAACACACAGAAACAGAAAACATAGACCTACAACATAGGACCTACAACATACAACAACCCAGACATAGAATACCCACCCACATCACACCCTGACCAAACTAAAAATAGAAACATACAAAGCAATCTACGGTCAGGGCATGACAGTGACAGTGGTCTAGGACTTTATCACCCCTAATTGCGAAGGAGACGTGTTGATGGAAGTTGGGCGTCACGTGTCTTAATGAATTAAAATTGCTGGCGACAAGACAGGATGTTTTATCCTGAGGTGGAATGTATACAACAGTCAAGATAACAGCTGAAAACTCCCTCGGGAGGTAGAAGGGTCGGCATTTGACCATCAGGTATGGAGAAAGGCCTTTAGAGGAGACTCGTTGGTCTTCCATATTTTTATCTTTATTTAGACAGTGAGGAATGTAGATGTAGAGGGCTGTAGTTGTAGAGGGGAAACCGTGAGAAAGTGTCTGGGGTGGGATTCGGTCCTATGTCGCTGCTAGACAACATGTGCAAAGTAGACTGCAGCTCTACCGCTGTGTCACGCTTCTGCAAACTAAGGCCTTTAGAGCCTTGTTATCGCCCCTTGTTTCATCAGCTCACCCTGCAATAAAGACAGTGTGTGTACATATGTGTGTGTGTGCATATTGTACATCGATGTGTGTGTGTGTGTGTGTGTGTGTGTGTGTGTGTGTGTGTGTGTGTGTGTGTTGGGTTGTGTGTGTGTGTGTGTGTGTGTGTGTGTGTGTGTGTGTGTGTGTGTGTGTGTGCATATTGTACATCGATGTGAATGTGTGTGTGCCTGCATTCCTGTGTGTAATTATGTTTTGAGAATTATGTTATCAATGTTCATGAACTTAAATGAATCTACTCAGTCTGCAACCCAGAGTTTGTAAGATTCTGGTTGAATGATACAGACAAGAGTCCCAGTTTACAATAGTCAAAATGTTTATTCACGGGAACGTTCCAACATCAAAAATGCAAACCCAGTCTTTATAACACACACAAACAAGTTCAAATCTTAAGCTACGCCTTGCTCAGACAGTCTGTGTTTTTCCACTACACAGATACATTGTTTAATCTGCAACATGTTTCATAATTGTCTGCAAGCCTAGCAGTTTCTCCCCTCCCCGGGTGGAGACAGAATGTCCTGTAAGGAACACAGTAGTACAGCTTGTCTGTCGATAGCTCCTCTTATCATTTGTTTCACACTTGCACCCTGCTTACATACTAAAAAGGAACAAAAGGTCCTTGTTCTAATTCTGACTAAAACTACACACATCATCAGATTATAGTTTTATGATTCTAATAAATGTCATACAATTATATGGTTTCAGAGTGGAATTATTTAATCATTATCTTTAAACATATAAACTATTTGATCAAATTATGAAAATGACCGGAGCTGTCGTACACTAGATGTGTGTGAAGGAATTCTTGTTGTGTGTGTGTGTGTGTGTTGTGTGTTGTGTGTGTGTGTGTGTGTGTGTGTGTGTGTGTGTGTGTGTGTGTGTGTGTGTGTGTGTGTGTGTGTGTGTGTGTGTGTGTGTGTGTGTGTGTGTGTGTGTGTGTGTGTGTGTGTGTGTGTGTGTGTGTGTGTGTGTGTGAAGGAATCCGTATCGTGAGTGCTTGGCAGTGGGAAGTGTGGAAGTAGCCATTCAGTGGAAATGGCCAGTCACAAACTTGAGTGATTACAATATTTCCTCAGATTCAGTGCCATCTCTCCCAGCTCATAGTTGATATCACTGCCTATAACCTCCATTGAAATAAATCCATAAATATCATTTGCTGTGTGGCCGCGCCCGGAACGTTTTGCTGGCCCCTCGCACTCGCTAAATGATCTGATTTGCACATCGCTGTGTGTGCCCTCGGTTCTAATCCAGGAATAGGGCCCTCCAAATCACTGTTTGTCCTTGTGATGTCACTCTTGACGTTCCGTTGTCAAATGATAATTCCGCCACACTCTCTCTTCTCATCTCCTTGCTTCTCACCACACACACAGCACACAACCCACAACCACAACACACACACACACACACACACACACACACACACACACACACACACACACACACAGTGCACAAGGCTTTTCTTCCTTCCACATTGATGAAATAATAATCCCTCTTTTTCCTTTGTTCTTTTCCACTAAAAGGCTGTAGTCACTGTAACAAGAAATTAGGTTTACTGAACAAAAATTAAAATGCAACATGTAACAATTTCAACGATTTTACTGCGTTAAAGTTCATATGAGGAACTCAGTCAACTATAATGTATTAATTAGGCCCTAATCTATGGATTTCACATGACTGGGGATACAGGTATGCATCTTTTGGTCACAGATACCTTAAAAGAAATGGGCCTCACAATGGGCTTCACAATGGGCCTCACAATGAGCTTCACAATGGGCCTCACAATGTGGCTTCACAATGGGCTTCACAATGGGCCTCACAATGGGCCTCACAATGGGCCTCACAATGGGCTTCACAATGGGCCTCACAATGGGCTTCACAATGGGCTTCACAATGGGCCTCAGGATCTTGTCATGGTATTTCTGTGCATTCAAATTGCCATTGATAAAATTCAATTTTGTTTGTTGTCCGTAGCTTTTGCCTGCCCATACCATAACCCCACCGCCACCATGGGGAACTCTGTTTACAACGTTGACATCAGCAAACCACTCGCCCACATGACGCCGTACAGTACGTGTTGTGAGGCCGGTTGGATGTACTGCAAAATTCTCTAAGACGATGTCGGAGGTGATTTATGGTAGAGAAATTAACATTAAATTATCTGGCAATAGCTCTGGTGGACATTCCGGCAGTCATCATGCCAATTGCACAGTCCCATAAAACTTGAGAGATCTGTGGKATTGTGTTGTGAGACAAAACTGCACATTTTAGAATGGACTTTTATTGTCCCCAGCTCAAGGTGCACCTGTGTAATGATCATGCTGTTTAATCAGCTTCTTGATATGCCACACCTGTCAGGTGGATGGATTATCTTGGCAAAGGAGAAATGCTCACTAACAGGGATGTAAACAAATTGGTGCACAAAATTTGAGAGAATTAAGCTTTTTGTGTGTATGGAACATTTCTGGGATCATGGGACTAACACTTTTTAACATGTTGTGTTTATATTTTTGTTCAGTGTAGTTTTGTAACACCTGTCCTAGACCTTAGTAGACAGACTGGGTTTGGTGTGTAGGGTGTTCAGGAAAAGAGGAAAAAATCAAACCAATCAGGTTGGCAATCATGAGAGCGAGAGTAGGGAGTTTGGGAACCATTCTAACCCTGTGTTTATTGTTGTCCATTTTGTCTCTCTCTCCCTCCCTTTATTTCTCCCTCTCTCTCCCCCTTCCCTCTCTCCTGCCCCCACTCCCACCCTCTAGGTCCAGGTCCTGTGGACCCCCCTGTGGTGTCAGACCTCCAGTCGCATAGTGTGTCAGTCTCCTGGGCCCCCCCAGCCCAGCCCAACGGGGTGATCACCCACTACACTCTACACCTCACCTCCACCCTGTCCCTGTCACACAGCACTGCTACAGTACCAGGCAACACTACCAGTTACAGCCTCTATAACCTCCTGCCCTACCAACTCTACAGCCTGCAGGTGGGTGGGAGTATGGTTTGGTGTGATGGATGGATGGATGGAGCAATAATACAATAATAACACCTATTGATGATTAAACACATTAAAGTCTATGCCTGTCTAACTGTATTGTCCTCTGTCGTGCTGTTAGGTGGAGGCCTGTACCCCGGCAGGGTGTACTCTCTCTGTGGAGTCCCAGTCCTTCCATACCCCCGCTGCCCCACCGGAGGGGGTCCCAGTTCCCCACCTCTACTCTGACACCCCCACCTCAGTACTGCTGTCCTGGGGAGCCCCGGAGAGGAGCAACGGAGAACTGGAGGGGTGAGACATCATAACAAGAGATGATGGCTTTAATAACACTCTATTCCCCATGGTGTGCTCTACTTTGGACAGCATCATGTGGCCCTCGTAAATGTGGCCATAGTGAAACATAGTAAACCATAGTAAAACATAGTGAAACATAGTAAAACATAGTAAAACATAGTAAACCATAGTAAAACATAGTAAACCATAGACAATAAGTAAAAACATAGTAAACCATAGTAAAACATAGTGAAACATAGTAAACCATATAAGTAAAACATAGTAAACATAGTAAAACATAGTAAAACATAGTAAACATAAGGTAAACCCATAGTAAAACATAGTAAAACAGTGAAACATAGTAAAACATAGTAAAACATAGTAAACCATAGTAAACATAGTAAAACATAGTAAACCATAGTAAAACATAGTGAAACATAGTAAACATAGTAACCCATAGTAAAACATAGTAACATAGTAAAACATAGTAAACCATAGTAAAACATAGTAAAACATAGTAAAACATGAGTAAACCATAGTAAAACATAGTAAAACATAGTGAAACATAGTAAACATAGTAAACCATAGTAAAACATAGTAAAACATAGTAAACATAGTAAACATAGTAAAACATAATAAAACATAGTAAAACATAGTAAACCATAGTAAACATAGTGAAACATAGTAAAACATAGTAAAACATAATAAAACATAGTAAACATAGTAAACATAGTAAAACATAGTGAAACATAGTAAAACATAGTGAAACATAGTAAAACATAGTAAACCATAGTAAAACATAATAAAAAAACATAGTAAACATAGTAAACATAGTAAACTAACATAGTAAAACATAGTGAAACATAGTAAACCATAAAAACATAAATAAACATAGTAAAACATAGTAAACCATAGTAAAACATAGTAACCATAGTAAAACATAGTAAGAAACATAGGTAAACCATAGTAAAACCATAGTAAAACATAATAAACATAGTAAAACATAGTAAACATAGTAAACATAGTGAAACAATAGTAAAACATAATAAAACATAGTAAAACAATATAAACCATAGTAAAACATAGTAAACATAGTAAAACATAATAAAACATATAGTAAACCATAATAAAACCATGTAAACCATAGTAAACCATAGTAAAACATAGTTGA
>NW_019943173.1:218538-225906 GCF_002910315.2 Salvelinus sp. IW2-2015
CATAGTTAAACAACATAGTGAAACATAGTAAAACATAGTAGTTAACCATAGTAAAACATAGTAAAACATAGTAAAACATAGTAAAACATAGTAAACCATAGTAAAACATAGTGAAACATAGTAAAACATAGTAAAACATAGTAAACATAGTAAAACATAGTAAACATAGTAAAACATAGGAAAACATAGTAAAAACATAGTAACATAGTAGAAACATAGAATATAAAACATAGTAAACCATAGTAAAACATATGTAAAAAACATAGTAAAACATAGTAAACATAGTAAAATAGTAAACATAGTAAAACATAGTAAACATAGTGAAACATAGTAAACATAGTAAACACATAGTAAAACATAGTGAAACATAGTAAAACATAGTTAAACCATAGTAAAACATAATAAAACATAGTAAAACATAGTAAACCATAGTAAAACATAATAACATAGTAAAACAGAATTAAACATAGTAAAACATAGTAAACCCATATAGTAAAACCATAGTAAACAAGTGAAAACATAGTAAACCATAGTAAACATAGTAAAACATAATAAAAATAGTAAAACATAGTAAACCATAGTAAAACATAGTAAACCATAGTAAAACAGTAGTGAAACATAGTAAACCATAGGAAAACATAATAAACATAGTAAAACATAGTAAACCATAGTAAAACATAGTAAACCATAGTAAAACATAGTAAACATAGTAAACCATAGTAAACCATAGTAAAACATTAATAAAACATAGTAAAAATAGTGAAACATAGTAAACATAGTAAAACATATAAACAAATAGTAACATAAAACATAGATAAAACATAGTAAAACATAGTAAACCATAGTAAACATAGTAAACCATAGTAAAAACATAATAAACTAGTAAAACAAATAAAACATATAAACATAGTAAACCATAGTAAAACATAGTAAAACATAGTAAAACATAATAAAAAACATAGTAAACATAGTTAACCCATAGTTAAAACATAGTAAACCATAGTAAAAACATAATAAAACATAGTAAACATAATAAAACATAGTAAAACATAGTAAACCATAGTTAAAACATTAGTAAACCATAGTAAACATAATAAACATAAGTAAACATAATAAAACATAATAAACATAGTAAAACATTAGTAAAACCATAGTAAAACATAGTGAAACATAGTAAAACATAATAAAAACACTAGTAAAACATAAATAAACCATAGTAAACATAAGTGAAACAATTAAAACATAGAATAAAATACTGAAAAATAATAAAACATAGTAAACATAAATAAAAACATAGTAAAACATAGTAAAACATAATAAACACATAGTAAAACATAGTAAACCATAGTAAACATATAGGAAACATAGTAAAACATAATAAAATATATAAAACATAGTAAAAACATAATAAACCATAGTAAAACATAGTAAACCATAGTAAAAAACATAATAAAACATAGTAAAACATATGAAACATATAAATAGGTAAAACATAGTAAAACATAGTAAACATAGTAAAACATAATAAAACATAGTAAAACATAGTAAAACATAATAAACCATAGTGAAACATAGTAAACCATAGTAAAACATAGTGAAACATAGTGAAACATAGTAAAACATAGTGAAACATTATAAAACATAGTAAAACATAGTAAAATATAATAAAACATAGTAAAACATAATAAAACATAGTAAAACATAATAAACCATAGTAAAACATAGTAAAACATAGTAAAACATAGTGAAACATAATAAAACATAGTAAAACATAGTAAACCATAGTAAAACATAGTAAACCATAGTAAACATAGTAAACCATAGTAAAACATAGTGAAACATAGTAAAACATAGTAAAACATAGTAAAACATAGTAAACCATAGTAAAACATAGTGAAACATAGTGAAACATAGTAAAACATAGTAAACCATAGTAAACATAGTAAACCATAGTAAAACATAGTGAAACATAGTGAAACATAGTGAAACATAGTAAAACATAGTAAAACATAGTAAAACATAGTGAAACATAATAAAACACAGTGAAACATTATAAAACATAGTGAAATATAATAAAACATAGTAAACCATAGTAAACCATAGTAAACCATAGTAAACCATAGTAAAACATAGTGAAACATAGTAAAACATAGTAAACCATAGTAAAACATAGTAAACCATAGTAAAACATAATGAAACATAATAAAACATAGTGAAACATTATAAAACATAGTAAAACATAGTGAAACATAATAAAACATAGTGAAATATAATAAAACATAGTAAAACATAGTGAAACATAATAAAACATAGTAAAACATAGTAAAACATAGTGAAACATAGTGAAACATAATAAAACATAGTAAAACATAGTGAAATATAATAAAACATAGTAAAACATAGTAAAACATAGTGAAACATAGTGAAACATAATAAAACATAGTGAAACATTATAAAACATAGTAAAACATAGTGAAACATTATAAAACATAGTAAAACATAGTGAAACATAATAAAACATAGTAAAACATAGTGAAACATAATAAAACATAGTGAAACATTATAAAACATAGTAAAACATAGTGAAATATAATAAAACATAGTGAAACATTATAAAACATAGTAAAACATAGTGAAACATAATAAAACATAGTGAAACATTATAAAACATAGTAAAACATAGTGAAACATAATAAAACATAGTGAAATATAATAAAACATAGTGAAACATAGTAAAACATAGTGAAACATAATAAAACATAGTAAAACATAGTGAAACATAGTAAAACATAATAAACCATAGTAAAACATAGTAAACCATAGTGAAACATAATAAAACAGAGTGAAACATAGTGAAACAGAGTGAAACATAGTGAAACATAGTAAAACATAGTGAAACATAATAAAACAGAGTGAAACAGAGTGAAACAGAGTGCACTATATAGGGAATATTTAAATGAACTACAACCGAAAATGTTATGAATTTCAGTTTCCATCTGTGTTCTCTTCCTGTCTAGATTTGCATATTACATGTTTTATAATAATTCTAATTCCTATCCATGTGTTTGTAGATGGGTGGTGGAGAGGAGTGTGAGAGGCACCCAGCAGGTATCTACAGTGGTCAGACTTCCCCCGTCCCCTCCTCCCCTCTCCTATCTGGACCACTCCTCAGCCCTCAGCCCCTGGACCTCCTACCAGTACCGCCTAGTGGCCAGCACACAGGCTGGATCTAACACTAGTGCCTGGGCTAACATCACCACCAGACCCTCTCGCCCTGCCGGTCTAGTCCCACCACGGGTAGATGTGCTGGGACCGGACTCACTGCAGGTTGGTGGTTGTGTGGAGGTGTGGGTGTTGTGACTTTAGTTTGGGTTTTGGTGCTGTTACTAAGCCAATAACAGACCATGTCTCAGCTAACCAGCCAATAAGATGTATGTACCTCAAGTTGTGGTAGACATTCTTTGAAACACTAGAGTACATAGACCAATGTCATATTGGTATTCATGCTTATATTGTGTTTAGTCATTTTGAACAGTTCCCTCCCTGAGCTCTCTCGCTCTCATATAACGCACACACACACACTTACAAAACGCACACACACACACTTACAAAACGCACACACACACACTTACAAAACGGACACACACACACACTTAAAAAATGCACACACACACTTACAAAATGCACACACACACTTACAAAACGGTGTTTCAGACAGTCACTAAACTCAAGGTCCCCTTCAGGAAGTAGGCAGGGTCACGACCCTGTCTGTAGTGAATTCCTTCCTGTCGGCCATATTAACAAGACTCTAGCTAAGTATGAATGAAGACATCTAAATGAACCCATCACGTCCCGCCCACACACACACTCATGCACACATACATTCATATGCACACGCCCCTGCACTAATGCTAACTGTATGAAAATGCTAATTCCTGTCATCATTTCAGACACAACCATGTCGTCACGATGCTTTAGGGGTCAGAGGTCATTTGTTTCTTAGTGTTTCTTCCTGGTTCAGCACAATTACACGCTTCCTGTTTATGTCTGACTGTGGTAATGCAAAAAAACAATCGTGTTCACTGAGACCCAGGTATAACTCTCTCTCTCGCTCTGTATTAAATTGCAATTTGTTGTCAGGAAGCATGGAATGAATACGTATCAGATACCAGCACAACTGCTCTCTCTATCTACTGATCTCTCTCTCTTTCTCTTTCTCTTTCCTTTCTTTCTCTTTCTTGTTCCCGTCTGCCTCTCTCTTTAAAATCATACTGGAAGCTGAGAATCCAACTATTTTCCATTCATGATTACTATATACATCTCAGACTAAGCTTGCCTTTACCTCAATCCTACCTCCTCTGGTACTTTACTAAGAACAATACAGCTTCTTCCCAGAACATGAGTAATTCCATCCAGGGTGCTATCAGTGTTTTAAGGTGGTATAAACCCTAGCAGTGTGCCTGCTGGTTGAATAGAGGGGTCTCCAGAGAGAGAGAGAGAGGCCTAGCTACCAGGGCCTTGCTGCCTGACAAACACCATTCAGGGGGAATTCATGTCACCAAACAGGCTTTGCAGCTTAGCGGTCCTCTTCTTTGTACCAATACACCCACAGACTCCACACACACACACACACACACACACACAGCGGCGTCCACCACGTAACACACACCAAACACCACCACCCACACAACCCATCACAGCCCACACACACACACACACACACAACACACAACACACACACACACCACACACAACCACCCCCAAACCCCCCCACCACACACACCACACACCACACACACACACCACACACACACACAACACACAACTGCTCTCGGCTCTTCCTCTAGTCTCGAGAAAGGTGCCAGAAACCACAGCACTTGAAAGTGCTTGGTGACTTCAAACAAAGACCCTATTTACAGTTTAAACTAGTTTGAATAATTCATTTCCCCCAACCCTGACTTCTATTTGTTGTTTGTTTTTTCAGACTATTTCCATTAATTCTGTTAACAGCCTGCGATTGACATGGCTACACGCAGTTGTTGAGAAGAGCTTACAGCATGTAAGACGCGTCAAGACTGGTTCTGCTATTTGCACGTATTTAGCAGTTTATTTCCAGTTTAATAGCCAACAGACTCGTTTGCAATTGGTCTTCACGTGTGTTTTGTCTGGTTGTCTTAGCAATCACTGGGGGCTTCCTGCAGTCTAGTGTATTGATGTGTTTTATTCACAAGCCTAGTGTTGTTTGTTACTTCTTTTTCAAGACTAAGCTTTGTTTTCATTTGTGTTTTTTATTCCCTGGTGTTTTTCCTAGTTATTTAGAATTGAAGAAGCGGAATTGAAGGCCATACACGCACCACACACACCGGCCAACGCACGCACATGACCATACACCACACACACAATGCACGCCAAACCGCACACCATGACATATACACACACACACACACACACACACACACAGCCCTGAGCCCTTACTTATAGGTGGTGTGTGTGTGTGTATGTGAATAGCCCTTTCCTGTACCTGTCAGTCCCAGGCCTCTATCTCTCTCCTCTCTGATCTCCACCATCCATAGATTACATCAGGCCATTCAATCTGGAAATGACATCCGTGAGCACCCGCACTCTGGCAAATGAGCTACCTAACGCCACCCCACCCTATGCATGTGTGTGTGTAAATGTCTGTGTATATGTGTGTGTGTGTGTTACGGGTCACACCATTAACTAATTTTCTCACCTATTTACCGAAAATCAGAGCAGTTGAATTCCTCTTCCTAATCACACACACACTGCACAGCAATTCCACACATTGTTAGCCTTTTTAATTCCCTGAAATGCTGACAAAATCACACGCAGGCAGCGCTAGCTAGGCAACATGCTGTAGTTTTTGTATATAACAATTCCATTACTGCGGTTTCATTATTTTAGCATGTTGGCCTGCAAGGATGAAATRTGTTTTAAATATGTTGAAGGGAATCTGCCACTCAGGTCAATGTCAGGGTGTCTCTCTCTCTTTCTGCACGGTGCAGAGCTGTACGCACACACACAAGCATTTAATTCCCATACATACATACACATGTAGGCATGCTCAAGCACACACACATGCGCTGTTTGCACACACGCACACACTGTACAGTACAACCTCACTTCCTGGAACTCATCCATCTAAAAGCYTTCTAAAGCACATAACATTCTGAACTGCCAATCACAGGCCTCCCTCGGCCGCTTGCACCTCTGCACTGCACTCTGGGAGAGATGATGTCAGTTGATTGCATAGCCTTCAGTGTTTCCCTGGTAAGAATTGAGAATATCCACATGACTTTGTGCGTGTGTGTTTGTGTGCGTGTCTGTGTGTGTTTGTGTGTGTGTATGTGTGTGTGTGTTTGTGTGCGTGTGTGTTTGTGTATGTGTCTGTGTGTGTTTGTGTGCGTGTCTGTGTGTGTTTGTGTGTGTGTCTGTGTGTGTTTGTGTGCGTGTTTGTGTGTGCCTCCCTCCCTCTCTCCTCAGGTCATGTGGTCCCCTCCTGTCATTGCTAACGGAGTGATCGACCGCTATGAGATCCGCCTTCCCGACCCGCGCGTATCCCACGACGACCTGTCCAACCTCACCGTCACGGTAACAGACCTGGTGCCCTACACTGACTACTTGGTCACCGTCCTGGCCTGCTCCTCCGGGGGTGGCCTTATTGGGGGTTGCACAGAGAGCCTGCCCACTGCCGTTACTACACTACCCACAATCCCCCAGGACCTGGCACCACTGGCAGTGGTGGCCATCAGTGAGTCRTTCCTGGCCGTATCCTGGCAACCTCCCGACAGGCCCAACGGACCTAACCTCAGGTAAATGTTGTATTATTACCAGGCCACTTAGTTTAGGGAAACCCAGGGTTCTAGTTGTGAGATAGAGATACACAACACAAATAATATGCAGAAAGGTAAATCTGTGTGTAAATGTGTCAGGTTGTAAAGTAGATGATGGTCAGTTAGAGTTCAAGCAGCTGCTGTAGCTGAGCCCCAGTATGCTAAGATCAGACATAGCACTAACATCCAACATCTGCATAGCTTAGCATCCAACTTCTARGTAGCACTAGCATCCAACATCTATATAGCACTAGCATCCAACATCTACATAGCTTAGCATCCAACTTCTACGTAGCACTAGCATCRAACATCTACACAGCACTAGCATCCAACATCTATATAGCACTAGCATCCAACATCTACACATAGCTTAGCATCCAACATCTACGTAGCACTAACATCCAGCATCTGCATAGCTTAGCATCAAACATCTCACGTAGCACTAGCATCCAACATCTAACTAGGCACTAGCATAATCAAACATCTAGGTCTCTTCTATCTCTACTCTCTCTTA